>NC_091474.1:127355270-127656179 GCF_036971445.1 Narcine bancroftii | reverse complement strand
TCCATTTCCCGCTGGAAGACCGCGACACCATTTGTGACCCCGAATGGTACCCTGAGAAATTGATATAGCCGTCCATTCGCTTCAAAGGCCGTGAATGGTCGGTCCTCGCAGCGGATCGGGAGCTGGTGGTAGGCCGAACGTAGGTCAATAGTGGAGAAAATGCGGTACTGGGCGATCTGGTTCACCACATCCGTGATGCGTGGCAGGGGGTACGCATCCAGGAGTGTGAAGCGGTTAATGGTCTGGCTATAGTCGACCACCATCCGTAGTTTTTCCCCATTCTTGACAACCACCACCTGGGCTCTCCAGGGGCTTGAACTGGGTTCGATGATGCCCTCATCCAGCAATCTACGCACCTCACTCCTAATGAATTGCCTGTTTTCGTAACTATATTGCCGACTTTTGGTGGCCACAGGCTTCTAGCCAGGGGTGAGGTTTGCGAAGAGTGCTGGCGGGGCAATCCGGAGTGTGGAAAGGCCGCAGGATTGGCCCCGGGGCACGGGGGCGGGTTGCTCGGGTGCTTCGGGAGTGGGGCGATGGCAGACCGAGAGGGGGGCGTGGGGTCCCCCAAAGTGTAGGGACACCGTTTGGAACTGACACTGGAAGTCTAATCCCAGCAACACTGGTGCGCACAATTGGGGAAGGACGAATAATTTAAAGTGGGTGACCGTCACGCCCTGTACTTCCAGCGTGGCGATGCAATACCCCTTTATCCCAGTCGAGTGCGACCTCGTCGCTAATGAGATCCTCTGGGTAGTGGGGATAATGTCAAGTCCCCAACGGAGGGCCAGATCTGGCTGGATAAAACTGTCAGTTGACCCAGAGTCAAATAAGCAATTGGTGTAGTGTCCATGCACTTTAATCAGTTCCATTGCTCTGGTGAGGGGATGAGAGCATTGCTGGTTTAATGTTATTGAAGCAGTTGACAGGCGAGTTTTGCGCGATGACGTCACGCAACGGGATGACGTCACGCAACGGGATGACGTAGTCAACGCTCGAGGAGCAGGTTGGAGAACCTCC
The DNA here is from genome assembly GCF_036971445.1 of Narcine bancroftii. NCBI lineage: Eukaryota > Metazoa > Chordata > Chondrichthyes > Torpediniformes > Narcinidae > Narcine > Narcine bancroftii. The sequence continues at coordinate 127,655,159 of NC_091474.1, read as the reverse complement.
CGGAAGTGCTGTTGTGGCGGGTGAATGGTAAGTAGTGGGGTTTGTAGTTGCTCGCGATCGGCGGTCGGGCCCTGGCGGTCGTCAGCGATGGACGCTAGGGTGAGCACCTGGTTGGCCGCGGGGGTGGCTGCGGCGGCGGTAGCGTCGGCCCCGGGGGTGTCTGTGGCGGCGGCAGCAGCGGCGGTAGCGTCGGCCCCGGAGGTGTCCGTGGCGGCGGCAGCAGCGGCGGTAGCGTCGGCCCCGGGGGTGTCCGTGGCGGCGGCGGCAGCAGCGTCGGCCCCGCGGGTGGCTGTTGCGGCGGCAGCAGCGGCGGTAGCGTCGGCCCCGGGGGTGTCCGTGGCGGCGGCAGCAGCGGCGGTAGCGTCGGCCCCGGGGGTGGCTGTGGCGGCGGCAGCAGCGGCGGTAGTGTCAAGTGTTCCGCACGGGGGCGAGAGGCAGGCCATCACCATGGTTGCGACGGTGGGTTGCCCCTTCCGGGTTCGGCGTCTCCGTGACGTCAGGCGTTGCCGTGCAGGGGAGCCCTCGCTCTCATTGGACGAGAGCTCTGGGGAAGAAGAGTTTGAATGGGATAGTGGCGGTTGAGCTTCACACGAGGCACTGTGTTTGCTGGCGGCCATTTTAGACCTACAGACCCTTTTTAAGGCACTTCTGGCACCTGGCTTTTCTTGCTGGGCACTGGGATCTGCTGTGCTTGTCCCTCCCGCAGAAATAACATTTCGGGTTCGCACGGGGCAGGGTAGCAGCAGCCGACAGGCCGTCAGGGGTAGGGTAGAAGGGCACTCTACTCACATCAGAACGAGGGGTCCAGTCCCTAGAGAGCTCGGTGGACTTTAAGGCTGCATCCTCCATTGTGATTGCAATCCGGGCCTCGTCCTCTAGTTTTTCTACCCCTTGCTCGAGCAAACGCAGCCTCACTTCGTTCGACCGGAGCCCGGCCACATAGGCATCCTGGACGAGGTCGCTAGTGATCTCGGCAGCAGTTTTGTCCACACAGTTACAGTCCTTGCCCAATGCCTTTAAAACTTGTAAATATGCCCTGCTGGACTCGCCGGGCTGTTGCTTCCTCGACGCAAGCATGAGCCAGGCATGAACTCTGTTCACCGGTTGATCATACAGTTCCTTCAGTACCTTTATGGCTGCGGTGTAAGTGGTCTCATCCTGGATGTTCTCGTAGACTCTCAAGGACACCATAGACAGCAATGCTGTTAGACGCTGGTTATCCTCCTCTACCTGAATGAATCTCAGGAAGTTTTCAAAGTTCAGCAGCCAGAACTTAAAGGCTTTGAAGGCTGTAGCTGACTGTGGGTCGATATCAAGTTTTTCTGGCCGAGTTAAACGCTCCATCCCTTTCAAAAAAAATTCTTTTTGCTAATAAAATTGTAGAGCTCGTCGAAAGAACCAAAGACTTGTTGATCCAAACCAAGGCTTTTATTAGCAAAAGACCGGAGCTCTTCACAGGTGGCCGACCAGTCCGGAATGATCCGACCTGGCTAGGGACACAACCCTTTAAGGCCCAAACAATAGGTGTGGCTTAGCTCTCAGCCAATCGCTGTAAGCACAGTCTAGATACAGTAACTATATACACTATGTACATTGGTGATAGATCTGTACTATCACAATATGTATGTATGTATGTATGTATGTATGTATGTGTGTGTGTGTGTGTGTGTGTGTGTGTGTGTGTGTATGTATTTATGTGTGTACATGAGTGTATCCATATTTAAAGGAAAATATATAGTGTATAGATAAGAATTAATAAAGGAAAGAAAGGGAAGAGAGGAAGTAAGGAGGGAATTAAGAGAGTGACCTTTGTTATATATGAAGATTGAAATCTTTTCAGGGGGGGCTGGGTGGGGAGGAGTTATGGTCACTGCGAAATCAGTTGACGCTTGCGAGTGAATTCGCAAATCCAAATGGAGAGGGGAGATGTGGTTGCCCAACAAGGGATAAAGGGCAACTCAGGAAGTGGAGGGGATAGTGGGGTTAAAGAAATTTTAGATAGGAGAATAAGGGAAATGTTTGATGTTTTAGAAATGTTGTCTTATAAAGTGTTCAAAACAAGAAAGCAGAAATGGATAAGAAGGAAAGGTGATGATGAGGAAACGAAAAGGAAAGATAAACAAAGTATGAAATGGCTACATTGAACTATATGACTTTAAATATTAACGGAATACATAACCAAATCAAAAGGAAGAAACTGCTAAATTTACTGAAAAAAGAAAAAATTGATATAGCATTCGTGCAAGAAACACATTTAACTGAAATGGAGCACAAGAAATTAAAGAGAGATTGGGTAGGACATGTAACAGCAGCGTCATATAATTCAAAAGCTAGAGGAGTAGCTATATTAATCAGTAAAAATGTACCAATTAAAATAGAAGAGGAAATAATAGATCCAGCAGGGATCTATAATGATAAAATGTCAGATATATTCAGAGTTTTGGAATTTACTCAATGTATGTTCACCTAACGAAGAAGATCAAAAATTTATGCAAGATATTGTTTTGAAGATAGCAGACACGCAAGGGAACATACTAATAGGAGGGGATTTCAACCTTAATTTGGATTCAAACATGGATAAAACTGGGAAAAAAAATTAACAGAAAGAACAAAGTAACCAAATTTATAAATAAATCGATGCAAAAAATGCAACTTTTGGATATATGGAGGAAACAACACCCAAAGGAAAAGGAATATTCATATTATTCGGGTAGACATAAAACATACTCAAGAATAGACCTATTCCTGTTATCAGCTTGTATGCAAGACAGAGTAAGAAAAACAGAATATAAAGCTAGAATATTATCGGACCACTCACCCCTGATATTGACAATAGAGTTAGAGGACATCCCTACAAGAATGTATAGATGGAGATTAAACTCCATGCTACTTAAAAGGCAGGATTTTAGAGAATTCATTGAAAGACAAATTAAAATGTACTTTGAAATAAATACGGAATCAGTGAAAGATAAGTTTATACTATGGGACGCAATGAAACCGTTCATCAGAGGACAAATAATAAGTTATGTAACCAAGATGAAGAAGGACTACAATCAGGAAACAGAGCAGTTGGAAAGGGAAATAGTAAATATAGAAAAAGAATTAGCAATGAAGGAAGACACAACTAAAAGAAGAGAATTGGCAGATAAAAAAATAAAATATGAAACACTACAAACATATAAGGTGGAGAAGAACATAATGAAGAGAAAACATAAATATTATGAACTAGGAGAAAAAAGGCACAAAATTCTAGCAGGGCAGCTTAAGACAGAACAAACTAAGAGAATGGTATTGGCATCAAGGAAAAAAGACAAAAAAATCACATATAATCCAATGGAGATTAATGAAAACTTCAGAGAATTCTATAAACAATTATACCAAACTGAAAATGAAGGGAAAGAAGACAAAATAGATGAATTTTTAACTAAAATTGAACTACCAAAATTACAAATAGAGGAACAAAATAAATTAACAGAACCATTTGAAATAGTAGAAATACAAGAGATAATAAAAAAAACTACCAAATAATAAAATACTAGGAGAGGATGGATTCCCAATAGAATTCTATAAAACATTTAAAGATTTATTAATTCCTCCCCTCCTGGAAGTAATCAACCAGATTGATAAAACACAAAGCTTACCAGATTCATGCAAAACAGCAATAATTACAGTAATACCAAAGACAGGGAAAGATCCACTCGCACCAGCGTCAAAAAGACCAATATCTTTACTTAACACAGATTATAAGATAATAGCTAAACTATTAGCAAACAGATTAGCCGACTATGTACCAAAAATAGTAAATCTAGACCAAACTGGATTTATTAAAAAAAGATGAACAACAGACAATATTTGTAAATTTATTAACTTAATTCATGCAGTAGAAGGGAATAAAGCTCCAACAGTAGCAGTTGCTTTAGACGCAGAGAAGGCCTTTGACAGAGTAGAATGGAATTATTTATTCGAAGTTTTACAAAAATTCAGTTTACCAGAGAAGTATATGAATTGGATTAAAGCATTATATAAGGGGCCATTGGCGAAAGTGACAGTAAATGGATATATATCAAAGCAATTTAACTTAAGCAGATCAACAAGGCAGGGATGCCCACTATCACCCTTATTGTTCGCGTTAGCTATAGAACCACTAGCAGAATTGATAAGAACAGAAAATAAAATAAAAGGGATAAAAATAAAAGACAAGGAATATAAAATCAGTTTATTTGCAGATGACGTTATAGTATACTTAACAGAACCAGAAATATCAATAAAAGAATTTCATAAGAAATTGAAGGAATATGGAGAAGTATCGGGTTACAAGATTAACGCAAATAAAAGTGAAGCAATGCCAATGAATAATGCAGATTTCTCATTCAGATGGCAAATGCAAGCAATAAGATACCTAGGTATACAAATAAATAAAAATCTCGGCCATCTATATAAACTCATTTATTATCCACTAATGAAAAAGTTACAGGACGACTTAGAGCATTGGAAAGACTTACCACTAACACTAATAGGAAGGATAAACTGTATTAAAATGAACATTTTCCCAAGGATACAATACCTATTTCAGGCATTGCCAATACACTTGACGGAGAAATTCTTCAAGGAGTTAAAGAAAATAATAAGGAAATTTTTATGGAAAGGAGGGAAACCGAGGATAGCACTAGATAAATTAACAGAATGGTATAAACAAGGAGGCTTACAACTGCCAAACTTTAAAAATTATTATAGAGCTTTTTACACAGCATATGTTCTGTGAAAATGGAAATAATTAAGATACTTATCAGATTTTTATCAAACAAGGGAAAAGCCAGATTGGACTAGATTAGAACTAGATAAAATAGGGGAGAAGATACCTGAACATATATTATATAAATGGGATGAAAAATTGGTACAACGTAGGAATTCTCCAGTATTACATCATCTGCTCAATATTTGGAAGAAGATTCATGTAGAAAGGAATAAAACAAATTACCAATTACCAAAACTAATACTGACGCAAAATCAGCTCATCCCTTTTACAATATTGAACCTTTCCTTTAGAGAATGGGAGAAAAAAGGGATAAAAAGAATAGAAAATTGCTTTTCAGGAAATAAATTATTATCCTTTGAACAAATGAAGGATAAATATAATATAACTCAAGATACAGTGTTGGCATACTACCAACTGAAATCCTACTTGAAGGACAAATTGGGAAGCAGTCTGAGGTTACCAGAGGGAAGTAATTTTGAATATGTGATTACAGACACAATGATAATCAAAAAATTTATAACAAACATGTATATTAAACTTCAAGAAAAGGAGAATGAGGAAACAAATGGTAAAACTAAACAAAAATGGGAACAAGATTTAAACATAAAGATAAAGAATGAAACATGGGAGAAGTTATGCTCTGGAACTATGAGAAATACAATAAACACGAGGTTACGTATGATACAATATAACTGGATACACAGGCTATACATTACACCTCAAAAGTTAAATAAATGGGACCCAACAGTATCTGATAGATGTATTCGCTGTAAAAAGGAAATGGGAACAACAATTCATGCAATTTGGACATGTGAGAAAGTGAAAAAATTTTGGGAAGATCTAAACCAGATATTAAATAAAATCACAAAAAGCAATATACCAAAAAACCCAGAGATCTTCCTCCTAAGTAACATAAAAAAACAAAGAATTTGGAATTGATTTGGATGGTGCACAAAAAAGATTTGTTATGATAGCCCTACCTGTAGCAAAAAAATGTATTATGTCAACCTGGAAATTGGAATATAACTTGAGAATACAACAATGGTATATAGAAATGAATAAATGTATTCCATTAGAAAAAATAACATATAATTTAAGAAATAATATTGAAATATTTGAACAAATATGGGAGCCATACATGAAACACAATAGAGAAAACCTACCGGGGACATCTACCACCTAAAATGACAGAAGGAGAAGGAAATGAAAAGAATTGACTCAGTGGAACTTCTTGTTTATTTTTATTGAGTGACAACATTGTTTGACGGGTTTAATGTATCTTAGATTTTGAACTTTAAATGAATGGGAGGGGAGGTAGGGGGGGGGAGAAAACAACACTGTATATATTTGAAAAGAAAAATGTATGTATCTTGATCAATGTGGTTTATAGAGTGAAAAATAAGAAATTAAAAAAAAAAATCAGTTATGTTTTTTACACAGCCACTGCATTCCAGGAAATTATTTCCATTTTCACGGAACATATGCTGTGTAAAAAGCTCAGATTCGGAATTAGGGAGTCATTCCCATTCCAACATTTTACCTCTTAGACCCTTTGTCAATTTGCCAGAACACCTGCAGTCTAAAGTGATCTGAAGGCAGTCTGTGAAGAATGGGCTAATGAATAGGACACCGCCACAGTGGAGCTACAAGTCCTGCCTCTTTACTTACCGTATTTCCGCTATGCTGTCTAAACTCGCATAAAGAAATGGAGATTTGGAGTTTTGGCCATTCATGTGTGAATGACCAAGACCAAGATGTTGGACATTCTTCAGACCAGTAAAATAATGCAAAGTCTATCTTAAAAAAAATATAACTAAGAGGCTAGGGGAACTCAGTGTGTTAGGCAGCATCTGTGCAGACCAATGGTCAGTCTATGTTTCCAGGCTCTCATTGTTTGCTCAAGATTCCAGCATATGTAGTCCTTTAACTTCCTTTCCCCCCTGTTTACTTCTCAGTGATTTTAATGCTTACTCCTAATTCTTCACCAATTCTGAAGCTGTTTCATTGCAATATCCCATCTTCCACATGGATACAATATGTAAATGAAACCAATGTCTTAAAAAACTTCACATAACATCCCAACTCCTATTCTCAATATTTTGATTTATAAAGTTAAGAAACCAAAACCTTTCTTTACAATTTTGTCCACATGCAATGCCACCTTCAGGGAATAATGTATTTGTATTCCCATCTCTCTCTGTTCATCCTTTTTGAGAGCTTTGGTCTTCAAACCATTGTGATATCTGTGTGATCTGTGTATGTTATGTCACACTTGTTGACCTTGGAGTTATCAGCAAGCCAGTAAACTCAATTCTATATCTGTCAATTGTATATTGTTACTAAAATATTCTTAATTGACTATTTAGAATAGTATTCTAAAATACAGGTACTAAAATATATAATGTTATTCAGAAAACGTCTTGTCAATCAAGAATATTATTTTTTTATTTGCTGCCCAGAAATTAATTTTCTCAAGCAATTCCAAGTACTGTTGTCAGGAGGTGGAACTGAGGTGGAAGGATTACACCCATTCAGCTCAGCTTTCCGTCTTACCCCTTCAGTGTATCTGAGACAAGAAACAAGGTATGGTATTAATAACTATATTTATGTCCTTTGTTCAAATCCTATTCAGTGATGTTCAATAGATAATATATACAATGAGCTGATTGTCCTCATACGAAAGGAATGTAAAGAATGCTTGTATGAAAGCGCAAAGTGTGGTGGGTCTGTTATTGAGTAGAAGTTCAAATAGCTGTCTGGGTTTATGACAGCAGTAATAATGGCTCAAGGAATGTTAAAGATACTGATATGGAAAATTAAAATGAAGGTGGGTTGGCTGCTCTGATTAAGAAATAATTTATTGTGCTGGACAGAGTGGACCCCCTTGAATAGATATATTGATTAGAGTTGAGATGAAAAAAGAGAGTGTGAGTGAGGATATTCTGCAAGCCACTACCAGTGGATTCTCAACTTTTTTCTTTCCACTCACATACACTTTAAGTAATCCCTATGCCATCGGTGCTCTGTGATTAGTAAGGGATTGCTTAAGATGGGATGTGGGTGGGAAGGGAAGGTTGAGAATCACTACTCTAGACCCAAATGTAACTGAAATAGTTTGCTTGAGAAAAATTGTCAATGGCCCATTTCCATTGGAGTTATGAAACTGTGCATATAACAAATCAATTAGGTACAATTAAAACAGTGGTTTTCAAATTTTTTTCTTTCCCCCCACATACCACCTTAAGCAATCCCTTACTAATCACAGAGCACCTATGGCATAGGGATTACTTAAAGTGGTATGTGGAAAGAAAAAGGTTGAGAACCACTGCCCTAGACAATAGAGAGAGAGAGAGAGAGAGTTGCAATTATCTTTTATTTCTCTTTTATTATAGGGAGATGTCAAAGAACTGGAAAATAGCAAGTATGTTATTACACCCCTTGTTTAAAAAGGGGGTATAACATATGTGGCATAAGCCAGCATGTCCATTTAACCTCTGTTAAAGTTTAATGCATTGAAACACTTCAAAAATATTCCTATTGTTCAAGAAAGGCGAGAGACCAAAAGCTACAGAAAACTGTAGACCAGTTAGCCTGACAATGGTCTATTGGGAAAATGTTTGAATTTATTATTAAGGAAATAGTGTGGGATATTTACCTAAATCAATCAATGATAGTCAATGTCATTTTATGAAGGGAAATAATATTTGATAAATTGAGGATTTAACAAATAGAGTAGATTTGGACAAATTGAGGATGTAACAAACTGGATAGATAAAGGGCACCCAGTCAGTGTAATGATTGAAAGCTGAATGGTAATATATTAATACAATGAATAGAGAAATTCCATTTAAGAGAGCTGGGATGAATGAATAATTCTCAAGTTAGGAAACTAATTAGTGGGGTGCCACAAACATCTATATTGAGGCCTTAACCGTTTAAAATTCATATGTTAATGACCTCAATGAAAGAATAACAATATTCTACTGGGAATTTTATTGTTGATATATGGATAGGTGAAAAGGTACACTGTGGTGAATACACTAAGAGTCTATTGGGGATTCAAGGTTAAGGGTGTGGGCAGAAATTCATTGGATGAAGTATAATATGAGGTAATGTGAAGTGCATCACTGTGGTAGGAAGAATAAAATGGCATTATATTGTTCAAATGGAGAAAGACTGTGGAATTCAGTGATACAGAATGATCTGGTTGTCCTAGTACATAAAAACAAAAAAATTAGCATTTAGTTGCAGCGTGTCTTTGAAGGAAAGTGGACGCTAGGCTTTATTGCAAAGGAATGGATTACGTTAGGAAGAAAGTTTTGCCACTGCTCAGCGGGGCATTGGTGTGGTCACACCTCAAGGACTATGTCCAGACTGGATTTATTGTAAGAAGGGATGGACAGGATTTCAGAGAAATTTCTGTGGCCACACAATTAGTGTAGTGGGTAGCACAATGTCATTATTGTACCAGCGACCAGGGTTCAAATCCATTGCTGTCTGCAAGGTATCTGTATGTTCTCTCCCTGTCTGCATGACTTTCCACCCAAATTCCAAAGAGGGTTAATAGGGTGAGTGGTCACATGGGTGTATTTGGATGGTGGGGCTCATAGATTGGAAGGGCCTGTGTTGTATCTCTAAATTAAAAAGGAAATTAAGATTCAACTTATTCCTGGCTTGAAGGGATTGCTTTATGAGGAATGGTTAATATTGAAACATTCAGGATTCTGGGGGAGGTTGACAATGCAGATGCTTAAAGAATTCCATAGGACAGAAAGATTTATAAATGTTGAAAGTCAGTACACAGCTTTACTGGGCAATTCTAAAGACAATGATTTCCTTTGCGGGAAGAATTGAGAACTAGGAGGCTTGAATGAAAGAACATGCATCAATAAATCGATTAATTAGATGGAATATGAAGCTGCAATTAGATGAGGATCTGTGGTTACAGTAATGTCTGCCTGATATTCAAAAATATCTACTTATAAATACTTGCAATGCCTTAACTTTCGATTGGATAGTTCAGTTTAGTTGCAAGATACTTAATTATTTCTTAGATCATAATATAGTTAATAAATTCTGTGGGCATTATGTGAAGGGTGATATAAAATGGCATGGATTTCTATTGAATCAGTCAACTTAGAAACAATATTTTTTGTTTAAATACCCTCTAAAATAATGATTTAAAGAATGTTTTTGAATTGGTTACTTTAGAACTGTACATCCAAATGGAATTCCTACTGAATATTCCATCATTGCCACATTCAAGATGTTGGGAGACACTGCCAAAAGAGTATGAAATTTATGGGAGGTCAGTGATATTAATGGAACAGAGCAAGTTGGCATTCGTCTTTTTGGTGACTCAAGATCTTTGGACTTTTTCTATAAAACTCTACATAACGCTGTCATGATAATGATTATGTATGAGGTGTACCGGAAGTCACGTGGTATGAGAGAGAGATAAGAGCACAAGCAAGAAAACAAAGGGAAACGGGAGAATAAAGCCACAGAGAAGTTTACCTGATAAAACTTGTGTTTAATGTTTCATTAACTTCACATTTCGGGCCACAAATGTGACATTGGCGACGAGGATGAAAGAAGCTTGAAGAAAATTAAAGACTAAACAAGATTACAGAGGATTACAGACAACTTCAAGGTGATAAGAATTTTCTCTGTGACTCAGTACTTTTGGGGCTGGAATATTTCCTCATGGCTGGTGCAGACAGTGACTTTCTAACACATAGTGGAATTCTCATTTTGACCCAACGGGTGATGCAATCACTGTAAGTGTGAAGTGGAAGGCATGGCTGGAAGAATTTGAATCCTACGCCGACAGTCGTGGCCTATTTCTAGATACCGGTACAGTTGAACAAAAAGCGCAGAGGAGGGTGTTACTTCTTTTCACGGCTGGACCTGCAGTTCGGGAAACATTTAAGACACTTTTGAATACTGGAAGAAAGGATGAGTACCAGAAAGCGGTAGATGCATTAAATGCACACTATGTAGTGACACCGAATGCTACATTTCAACGCCATTTGTTTCGGAGAACGAGACAAGAAGATGGCCAGACAATGGCTCAGTACATGACGAGACTACGCCAGCTAGCTGTTGGATGCAATTTCATGCCAGCTGATTTGGACAACCAATTATTGGATCAAGTCGTACAGCACTGCAGATCAGATAAACTCAGAAGACGTCTACTGGAATGAGGGAGTGAGTTGGAACTCACTGATGCTTTAACCATTGCTGCTGCATTAGAGGCTGTTGAAGGGCAATTTCATACCATGACCCTGAAAGACAACTCAAGCCAGCAAATTAAGAGGCTCTCACATCGCCATAACCAGCCAAGATATACGCCGACACATGACGTGGAGTGTTATCGATGTGGAAACCGAGGTCACTTTGGAAAAGACCCATATTGCTCGGCCAAAGGCAAAGTTTGCAGAAAGTGTAGAGGTAAGGACCACTTTGCAAAGAAGTGCAAAAGCAAGTCCAATGCAGACCAGAAGAGGAAGAGTACAACTTCCAAAGGCAAAGCCTGGGGGAAAGGAAAGTATCCTGGAAAGAAAGATACCATTCGCCAGATAGACGATGACGATGATGATACCCAGGAGGAACAGAGTTGTTACCAATTTACGTTGAATGAAGAACATCATGAGAAGGTCCCAGTGGAGTGGACAGTGCAGGTCATTGTAGACTCAGGCAGTGACAGTAATGTGATTGATCGACATTTATGGGAGAAGTTGAAAAGGAAAAAGATCATCTGTACCTCAAAGAAGTGTTCCAAGAAACTGTATCCATACACAGCAACCAAGCCATTGCAGACCATTGGATGTTTTACTGCAACTGTTGAAGCTGGAGATAAGTACACCGAAGCAGAGTTTATGGTCATAGAAGAGAGGGGAGAACCATTGCTGAGTAGAAGCGCAAGACCTGGCAATACTTCATATTGGAGCTTGTGTCAATTCAATTCAGTCATTTGAGGATATGAAGCAAGAATTCCCCGCAGTCTTCCAAGGAGTAGGAAAGCTGAAAGGTCGACAATTGAAACTAGCGGTAGATGAAACCGTCAAACCCAAGGCACAACCAATGCGCCGAACTCCGTTTGGACTTCGTGGGAAAGTCGAAGCCAAAATTAAAGAATTGATCGAACAAGACATTATTGAACCAGTGGAACATTCGACACAATGGGTCAGTCCCGTAGTGATTGTGCCCAAACCAAAGGGTGACATAAGACTATGTGTTGACATGAGAATGGCCAATGAAGCTATAATTAGAGAACGGCACCCTATACCAACAGTGGAGGAAATACTTCAAGAACTAACTACCAGCAAGGTATTCTCAAAAATTGATCTGAAATGGGGCTATCATCAATTAGAGCTGGATCCAGGTTCCCGAGATGTAACTACATTTGTGACTCACTGTGGATTGTATCGTTACAAGAGACTATCATTTGGAATTAATGCAGCTTCGGAGATCTACCAGTATGAAATCCATCGAGTGATTCAAGGCATTCCTGGAGTTGCCAACATTTCTGATGACATCATAGTCCATGCACCAACGAAGGAAGAGCATGACAAACGGTTGAGGCGTGTACTATCTAGACTACAGGAGGCAGGCCTTACCGTGAATGGAAACAAGTGCCAGTTCGGTGTATCAGAAATGGACTTCATGGGACACAGACTTACACAGGAAGGACTAAACCGTGCAGAGGCCAAGGTGAAAGCTATTGAAGAGGCATGTGCACCTCAGAACGCAACAGAGGTGAGGAGTTTCCTGGGATTGGTTAATTTTTGTGCAAAGTTCATTCCTAATTTCGCTACAGTGGCAGAACCACTAAGGAAACTAACCAGGAAAGGTGTACCATTTCATTTTGGATCTGAGCAGAAGAAAGCGTTCACAGCGCTGAAGCAAAGCCTGACAGATGCAAAAACTCTTGGATATTACGATCCGGCGGCATCAACCAAAGTCATAGCGGATGCCAGCCCGGTTGGTTAAGGAGCCATGTTGGTCCAGATGCATGATGGAGGACCAAAAATCATTGCCTATGCCAGCAGATCGTTATCAGATGTGGAAAAAAGATACTCTCAGACAGAGAAAGAAGCACTCGGACTTGTATGGGCCTGTGAGAGGTTCCATGCATATTTATACGGCATTGAATTTGAACTCATCACAGATCATAAGCCATTAGAGGTGATCTATGCACCTAGATCCAAACCATGTGCCAGAATAGAGATGGGTACTCAGACTACAACCCTACAAATATAAAGTAATCCACATTGCAGGGAAAGCAAACATTGCAGATCCGCTGTCCACATTGGTGAAGGATGGTGGTCCACAATCCAAGTCAGAATTGGGAACAGAAACAGAGAGCTTTGTACGCTTCGTAGCTATTCAGTCGACACCGAAAGCTGTGACTATGAAGGAAGTCGAGAGAGAATCCGAACTTGATCCAGAACTCATGGAAGTAAGAGAATGCATACAGAGTGGACAATGGGACAAGTGTACTCACAAGGCTTACATTCCCATTAGAGACGAACTTTGTTGCATCGGACAGTGTGTATTATGAGGTTGCAGATTGGTGATACCGCAAAGATTGAGATCGAAGATCGTATCCTTAGCGCATGAAGGACACCTAGGCATTGTTGGTACCAAGCAAAACCTCAGGACCAAGGTATGGTGGCCAGGTTGTGATAAAGATGCAGAGAAATTTGTTAAAACTTGTCACGGATGTCAAATCACAAGTAGGAGTAATCCGCCAGAACCAATCCGGAGTACGCAACTTCCGACAGGACCATGGTTCGACGTAGCTGTTGATTTTCTTGGACCTTTATCGAAGGGTGAATCAATTATGGTAGTGATAGATTAACTACAGCAGATACTATGAGTATGTGGTGTTGAAGTCCACAACCACTGAAAAAACAATACAAGCGTTAGCAGAGATATTCGCAAGATATAGATTACCTGTTACATTATACTCTGACAATGGTCCACAATTCATTTCAGGGACATTTGCGGAATACATGAGGACCACAGGTATCCACCATCATAAAGTAACTCCGAAATGGCCGCAAGCCAACGGAGAAGTAGAGAGACAAAATCAATCCATTGAAAAACGATTGAGGATTGCACACGCTGAAGGACAAAATTGGCGAGAAGCATTGCTATCTTATGTGGCTGTCTATCGAGCAACGCCTCATGCAACCACTGGAAAAAGTCCTGCAGAAGCATTTTTTGGGAGAAAAATCCGCACAAAAATGCCAGAAATAAAGGAAATCCGAGACGACCAGGAGATGAGGGACCACGATGCTGAAAAGAAAGGTGCAGCAAAGCTGTACACAGATTCGAAACGTGGAGCCAAGTATTCAGACATCATGCCAGGAGATAATGTTCTAGTGAGGCATGAAACTGGTGGTAAGCTAGACACACCTTATTACCATCAACCCTAGACTGTCGTATCCAGAAGTGGCAGTATGGTGAGTCAAGTCTCCGACTGGAGTCCTGTATAAGAGAACTGTATCAGGTGTAAAAAGGTACCAGTCCAGAGATACATCGAGCGAAGAGGTTGAAAGGCCAATACGAGATGCTGAAACTGAGAGACCTGATGATGTTCCAGAGGCAGTTACCAGCACTCCTGATGAAGTGACTAGAGCGCCAGAAACACTCGAAGCCGTGGCGAGCGGTATTTCCGACGCTGAGAGTGAACAACCGAGAAGCAACGACAATATCGCAGGCAGGCCGAAACGAAACCGGAAAGTGCCCAAATGATACGAAGACTTTGTGCCATAGTTTTAATAAGAACTTTGGGACAGTATTTTAATCTTATATCATAAAGTGCATGTATGAGTGCTGTAGGAAGTAAATTTTATGTAGTTGAGTTATAGTATTACCATTAGTTACGATGTTTGTATGTTTCCGAGGGATATTGGTAAGTGAAGATAAAGTTTATTTCTGATTAAAGGAGGGATGTCATGATAATGAATATGTATGAGATGTACCGGAAGTCACGTGGTATGAGAGAGAGTTAAGAGCACAAGCAAGAGAACAAAGGAAACGGGAGAATAAAGCCACAGAGAAGTTTACCTGATAAAACTTGTGTTTAATGTTTCATTAACTTCACATTTTGGGCCACAAATGTGACAAACGCCATCATGTTTCGGACATTTGCCGAAGTGGAGATACTTTTTGATGGTTCATAGCATAAGTTAGCGCTCAGTGTAAGCGAAAAGGAGGTCAAATTGCTGATTGACTGCAAGCAAGTCAACACCATGCTAATTAATGATCAAGAGGCAATTAATGGAAATGATTACACATCCATTGCAAGAAATTTGCTGAAGGACACCACAGTTTATGTAAGTTAAAATTCACATTTGAGAAGAACATTTAAAAAAATATATAAATTAATCTTTAGATTTTTAAAAAAATGCAGATGTCAAAAGTAGAAAATAGTAACAGAAAATGTAAAAAGCAGTCAGCAAATTGGCAGAATCTGTGGAAAGAAAAGAGTTAGGTTTTTAGGACAATCAACTATTGTTAGAATATCTCTTCCAGGAATTGACTTCAAAGCCACTTTTCTTCTAGAAACAGAATCCTCTCCTAATTGTCACCCATTTGGAACATCTGTCATCTCTCAGTTTCCACCATTTCACAAGTATTTGCTTTGTTCCCTCTATCCCTCTCCTATTTTTATGTTTAAGCATGAAAATTTTCTATTTTTCCTCAGTTTGATTAAAATAGTCATTGACCTGAAACAGTCTTTGTCCACAGATACTGTCTGATCCGCTATGTACCAACAGTATTTTATGTATAAATTAATGTTTAATGTTTGTATGATATATATTATAAAGTATGTTTTTCCATTTTAAATCACCAGATTGAATATAAACTTGCATGCATAAATTTTAAAATCATTAGAACATAGAACATTACAGCACAGTAGAGGCCCTTCAGCCCAAAATGTTGTGCTGACCTATATAAACCTTCTCAACATTTCCTACCTCACACCCACAACCCTTTGTTTTTTCTTGCATCCATGACTTCACCACCACCCCTGGTAATGCAAACCTGGCACCCGCCACTTTCTGTGTGTAAAAACAAATCACACATCTCCCCTCAGCTTTCTTCTTCCTACCTTATACAGATGTTTATTTGCTACTGTTACCCTGGGAAGAAGGTGCTGGCTGTCCCCCTATTCTATGCTTCTCATAATCTTGTAGAGCTCTAATAAGTCATTATTAGATTTAATTCCTTCTTGGAATTGTTTGTCTTAATTATGTTTCTATTGACTATATCACATTAATAAGTGAAAACAGAATTTCCTCTGCCAATTAACATTGCACTAATCTTACCTTCAAAGAAAGGCGCCTTTATGTAGCACATTTCATGCCCCTTTCAGGTTATCCCAATGCATTTCACAATACATGTCATACTTTTGAACTGGGGCAGGAATGAATGAGCAGATACTGATACAATGATTCATTTGTTCAAGTTGTATGGTCAGTGAGATGGAATGTGAAGCTGCAACTAGCTGAAGATTTGTAATGTTTTGACATAAGAAATGGTTCAGCAAATTTGCAGTTGATAAGCTGCTGAAGAGGGTGTTAGAAATACTGATTAAGAAATATTGATTCAGGACCTTGAATGAAATTATGCTGTTTTTTTTAAACATCTAATGGATTAAATGGTTGGGCCTTGTTTAATATCACCCCTCCCCCCAAAAAAATTGGAATTTTCTATCTAGATTCCTGCAAACATTCTAAATTTTCATAAAATGTAAACTTAAAGAGTGAAAAATCTCCACAATTCAATGTTTTGGTCTTTTTTTTAATCAATATTTTTGTTATTGTCCTACAGAAACAGGAGTAAATCATAATGGAAAATGGTGTCTGTTTTTAAATTTGTTCATTCTGTCATTCAGCTTGACCTGCAGCAATTAGAACTGCACAGTGCTCCAGGCAAAGCCTTTTCTGAAGGATGCTGTGAATTATCACATCTTGTAAGTGTGCTATATTTTATGCCACCTTAAATGTCTCAATTTCAAAATTAAATACATAACAGTTATTAATTAGAATTTTTCTTTAAAAAAAGAAAGCCCATTCTTTTTGAATAATAAAGTGATTTCACATTTTAGATTGTTTTTCCATTTTATTTTCAAGAAAAACATTTAAAATAGTGCAAGTTTCAGTTTAGAAAGACTATGATTGGCAATGAATACTGGATCAACTTAGGATGTTTAGCATCAAAATCTTAGTGGAATATGTTCATTCTATATTGTGATGCATCTCACATTAAAGTGCAGGAAAGGATTTTGAAAATGTGAAGCAATCCCTTTCTCTGCCAGGAATGAGAGGGATGCAGAAAATGCTCTTTAAATGAAGTTGTTGAACTCAGTATTAAGACCCAAAGCTTGCACTGTGCCTAGTTGGAAGACAAGGCAAGAACAAATGGGGACAGGCTGTTCTAAAAATATAGATTACCACAATGCTTCTGTATTTGTCTTTATCCATGACATCATTTTATTTTCTCATGGCTATTCCAAGTATTCTTGCAATTTCTCTCTTGTCCTTGAGCAGCTATAGTGAACATAGTTTTAAAATTAGTATTTGGCATAGTTCTACTTATCCTTAATTCATCTAGCAAATTGGCCCATAATTAACCAATTAAATTGTTCCAGTGTGGCAGAAGAACAGAATACAGTCTTACTGACAATTTACCATGTTGCAATTGTTCTCACGGACAAGTGGAGCACCAGGGTAACACAGGTCCACGGGTAAATGTTCTTACTCATGATTACAGCACTACTTTGCTTTATTGCATTATATGATTGAATCATGATGTTTTTAAAAGCAAATGGCAAAAATTTATTCATCCTGTGTGCATTGCATAGTTTGCAAAATTTAACCTGGTACTTCAAGTCACGATTTATGCAAACATGTAGTTAATGGTGTCATCCATTGAACAATGTTGGTTCACATGTTACTGCTTTGAAAAAAACTGAGAGCTATGTCTTCATTGTTTTCTATTCATTGTATCTGGCCAATTATAGTTGCTGTTTTCCCACTTGACACTCCTGACTGCACTTTACCTCAAAACTCCCTAGGTTTGATGCCTCTATTTCATCCAGACTAGGTAAGGAGCAGCTCCTTCATATACTTCTATTTTAAAGGTAAAGGTTCCATTATTGTCACATAAATATTACATTTAGAATGTAACATACATACATGAAATTCTTTAAATTTGTCAAGGGCCCCTTGTAGGAATGAGGCCCCAACAAGCAATGAACTTGCAACCCTTGGTTTACAAAACCAGTGCTCTAACCACTAAGCTATCAGAGCCCTTATTTTATATGAATACAACTGCAATGACCTCACTGAGTGTGCTAACCCTAACCCTAATGTGCTCCCTAACCCTAACCCTAACCCTAACCGCACATTAGGGTTAGGATGGAAGAAAGGTTTCATGTCCACAGACTCTATCTGCAAAGAGCTTCTCTGGAGCTCTTGCAAGCAGGCACAGATTGGAATGCTTTATCTTTTGTAGATGTAGAGCTCCAGCCATCCATCTGTTCCAGTTCTGCTGCATTTGGAGGTCAAGACTTTATCATCCATAACTGCCCAGTCCCCATTTCAATATGAGCAGTCACAACTGGTTCGTACCATAGCTCGTATTATGCTACACCAGGGAACTCTTTCTTGCTCTGTGCTCAAGAAGATGGTGACTTTATCTCCTTTTCCATGATCAAAAATGATCATGGTGAGCAAGTACACAATTTGCAGATCTCCAAATTGATAGTAAGCCTTCAGGTGGCTTCTCGCCCTGGATTAAAGTTTGAATCAAAAGGCCACCTCTCCCTGAAAATACAACTTCTAGTTGTCTGTCAAAAAAGACTCCTATGATCAGTGCCTTTTATTTGAGGAGATCATATCACTCCTCTATCCTTAGGCAGCCAACATTGCCCATAATACCAGCCACTGCTTGCTTTAGGACCACAACATTTGAAGATATTCCCTCCATCCTGGCAGGGTGGCTTCATAACAATTCTTGCAATGCAACCAGGAACCTGGTGGAAAATATATTTGCTCCTCAAGATGTTTCTGGTGTTTTTAACAAGTTCAGAGTACTCCTCAGTTTCTTCCAGATGTTTTTGCATCCTCCAGAGCCTTTCCATGAGGAGGACTCACCCTCTGCCTGAGGCCCTCCAGCAGGAGGAGTAGATTAGGAGTTTGCAGAGGAGCAGATCATACCAGAGGAGGAAGTTACTAATGAATGACAATCACAGACAGAGTGGTACCAAGAAATAAATTTGGATCTGGATGGGGTCCAGAGGTTCTGGCCTGGGAAGACATGATTCCTGGGCCTCAAATCCTTAGTCACAGGCTAGTTAAGTCCCTGGAGAACTGACATCAGATCAGATCTTGGATGTTTTCCAAGTAGGTTTGCCTTATCACGAGACACTTTCAAACATGCACCAAGATCCTGCTTGATTGATGGTGAGAGGGGCTCCCCCTGTCAGATGTTTCATGTACAACTATAGTCTCACCATAGACTTGTTCTCATTGCACACTGTTCTTGTGGTGGTTACGCTGGGATTGAAAGCCAAGAAGGTCTGAGAAGGGTTTCCTCGGTCATTATCATGTTTGTTCTGAGCAGCTACATCACCAGGGGCTATGTACTCCACTCTCTGTTCCCAGAGGTGTGTGCTGAAACCAACGACATCTGATGCTGGTAGATCAGCAAGCTCACTGAAAGACTTCAGTCTGCCCGAAACTGTTGGCCTTTCAGATCAAGGAACTGCCTGCAAAAGAACACTTTGATTGCCCATTCCAAGGTGCAGAAAGGCTGCAATGAAGTTCGTTGCAGCCATTGCAACAGCTCTGTGGCGAAAGACCATAATAGAGGGTCCTCTGCCACCATGTAATCTGGGTCTGAGTAATACCTCAAATATATCACCAATAGAATGTTTGAGATTTAAATTTAATGCCAGGTTGATTGTAATGTAAATATTGTAAGTAGGCGCAATGATTGGTTAGATATAGTGAGTGAAGACTGTATGAAGAATTAACAATATATTTTGCTAATAAAATGTACAATTTTTAAAAATAAACTCTGGCATAGTTTGTGAAGTTATGTGACTTCTTTCTGGATTTCCCCAGGTATATGAGAATCATTCTATGATGTAACAGTCATTGATCACAGAAAGAGACCAGTCGGCTCACCAAGCCCAGATCAACCATTATTACGTTGGCAAGGTAACCATAACTTCTGATATCGGAAGCTACACAGAACTGTTCATCATCCCTCAGGCACCACCCAGCCTCTCCAGCCTGCCAATCAGGTGTGTGCTCGCCCACCAGTCGGAGCACACACTCTCATTGGCTGGCCCCATACATCACAGCCCCTGCTCAGTAGAGTGGAATATTTAAATCTGACCACATAATTGTTCATTCTCTTTGACATGTGGTCAGGTCCTGCACTCATTCCGGGTCGTTGTCGCCACGGTGGACTCCCTCTGGAGGGGAACTCAGCAACCTTTAGGCCGACCAAGGTATCACTGGTAACCCAGGAGATACTGGCATTGTAGTCACAGTCCTCTGTTTACTTGGGGTTAGAGGCTGTGTTTCTTCCTCATAGGTAGCCAGTTAGGGCACCTCATCAGGAGTCAGAACCCCCTGCCCATGGGTCATTACTCCCAGGCTAAGTGAGGGTTCGAACACACTTCTTTATCATTTAGCCTCTTCCTTCGGTCGAGATTCCAAGGCTGGGTGCAAGCCAGTAACTTTAACCTGTGTGTGTGTGTTCTGAAGCTGCTTGTATTGAACATGTTTAGCTTATCCTGTATGTCTCTGTGTAGATGTTGTAGCAGATTAACTGTTTTTGCTCTGGGACTGCCCTCGAGCCCATTTTACTGTGTACTGTTTTAATAAAGCACGTGTATTGTTGCACTGTGTCTGGACTCGGTTGCCTTCTGCACCCAAAAACAAACCCTTTCCACACAATACAACCATCAAGCACCACTCACACTAATCTAACTCCCATTTCATTTCATTCTCCCCACATTTCCATCAGTTTCCTCCAGATTCCACTGCTCTTCAACACACTTAAGATAAAACCCACATTTTTTTTGGATGTACTCATTGATAGGGAAATGGTGCAACATCCAGACAGACAACACCCAAGGTGAAAACTGAACTGGGGTTTCTGGAGCAATGTGCCAGCAACTCCGGCAGCTGCACCGCTCTAAATCTCTGCTACTCTTTCCTGCCCCCTCCACCATTCTCATGGTTGCCTTCCAGGCATTAATGGCACAGAGCTCATGCCATTTACCCCATTCTCCAAGATGTGCACCTTGGAACAAGCAAAATGGGAGGGAGGAGGTGGCATGTTCCTCCCTTGCAGCAGCAGCACATACACTTCTATCACTGCTTCTTGCTTCATGGAGACTGGCCTTTGAAGGCGGGGCCCCAGAGTCAGTTTGTAGAGTAGTGGATTAGCAGGTGCCCAATCCTGAGCTGGTAAGGCCCATGGACAAGAGGACACAGGTGAATATGTGTGGGAGGGCACAAGAAAACTGAGAAGTGATTGGGAAATGGAGAGGAAAGGGGGTTGAGAGTTGGAGGAAAGAAAACTGAAGGGTGGGAAAGAGAGGAAGACAGGGAAGTGACCTAGCTGAAACCAGAGAAGTTGTTGTTAATGCAATCCAGTTGGAGAGTGCCCAGGCAGAATATTGGCTGTTGCTCCTCCAATTTGCAGGTGGGTTCAGTTTGCCTTTTTCCTTGATGGTGGCCTGAACATTGATTATATATCTTTGCTACAAAATGAACGCTATATGACTTGTTGAGTTTCTTCTGAACTTTTGTGTTAAATGATCACAGCATCGGGATACTTTCTTGTTTAACTCCGATATTGTCACCATTGTTATCCAGTGCCACATTCTAACTGCATTTGGCATTAAGGGCTGTCAATGGTTAACTGCACCACAAACCATGATCTTATTTAGAAGCAATCTAACCTCAAGATATACCTATTATTAAAAATAATTGGTATATTTTCTGATTTCTGTTCCAAGGTGCGAAAGGTGTACGTATAGCCATAGAATGCTACAGCACAGAAAACAGGACATTTGGCCCCTCTAGTCTGTGCCGACCATCATCTCCCTAGTCCCACTGACCTGCTTTCATTCTATAACTCTCCAGGCCTCTCCCATCCAATGTATTCTTAAATCACATGATTGAGCCCACATTCACTACATCAGATAGCAGTTCATTCCATACTCCCACCATTCTGATTGAAGAACTTTCCCTGAATGTTTCCCCTAAATCTTTCCCACTTCAGCATAAAACTATGACCTCTCATATTTATCTCCCCCAATCTACATGAAAAAAAGCATATTTGCATCCATTCTGTCTATACCTCTCATAATCTTGTAAACGTCTATCAAATCTCCCTTCATTCTTCTTTGGTCCAAGGAATGAAGACCTGGCAACATCTTAATAAATCTTCTCTGCATTCTTTTAATCTTCTTGATAATCTTCCTGTAGTTAGGTGCCCAGAACTACACACAATATTCCAAATTTGGCCTCACCAATGTCTTAAAAAACTTCAACGTAACATCCCAACTCCTATTCTCAATATTCTGGATTTATAAAGGTTAAGAAACCAAAACCTTTCTTTACAACTTTGTCCACATGCAATGCCACCTTCAGGGAATAATGTATTTGTATTCCCATCTCTCGCTGTTCCTCCACATTCCTCAGTGCCCTATCATTTACAGTATATCTCCTACCTTGGTTTGTCCTTCCAAAATGCAGCACCTTACACTTGTCTGCATTAAACTCCATCTGCCATTTTATTTTGGCCCATTCTCCCAACTGATCCAGATCCCACTGCAAGCTTTGAAAATCTTCCTTGCTGTTCACAATGCCTCCTATCATTGTGTCATCAGCAAACTTGCTGATCCAATTCACCACATTATCATCCAGATCATTGATATATACAATAAACAACCACTAGTCATAGGCCTCCAATCTGAGAAGCAGTCACCCACTACCACCTCTGTTTTCTCCCGCACAGCCAATATCAAATCCAATTTACAACCTCTCCTTGAATACTTAGTGTCATAACCTTCTGAACTAACCTCCCACGTGGGACCTTGTCAATATAGACAACATCCATAGCCTTTCCTTCATCTACCTTCCCAGTAACCTCCCCAAAAAACTCTACAAGATTAAACACTATCTTCCATGCACAAAGTCACATTGACTATCCTTAATCAGCCCATGCTTGCCCAAATACCAATTTATCCTGTCTCTCAGCACTCCTTCCAATAATTTACCCACTAGTGATGTCGAGCTCACCAGCCTATAATTACCTTCCAATCCTCTGGCACCTCACCCGTGGCTAAGGACATTTTGAATATATCAGCCAGGGCCCCTGAAATTTCTACACTAGATTCCTTCATGGTCCGAAGAAATATCATATCCAGCCCAGGTGATTTATCTACCTTTATTCATTGTAAGGCAGCAAGCACCTCTTCTTCCTTAATCTCTATGACTCTTCTGTTTGTTTCCCTTCCTTCCTTATGAAGTATGCCAATTTCCTGAGTAAATATTGATGCAAAAAAAAACTATTTAAGATTTTCCCATTACTAGAGGCTCCCCATATAGTTGACCACTCTGGTCCTCTAGAGCACCAGTTTTGTCCCTTACTATCCTCTTACTCTTAATAGGCATATTAGGAAGCAGCACAATCTCTGGGTAGTTTGATAGATAATCAATAACCAGCAAGTAATTATTTTGATCCATGTGGAACAGATTAGTCTCAAATTTGTGCCATGGTAAGTCAGTTATTATCATAGGTTCTTTTGTCTGCTTTGCGTGATGTTTCCAGGTCTCACAGCTTGAAACCATCCTGTCAAATCAGCGTTTATCCCTGGCCAATAAACAGCAGTTTTGGCCCTCCTCTTGCATTTTTCCATTCCAATGTACCCCTCATGCCCCCTTTTCAGCATCTATTGTCACAGTGATTGAAGAGCAATAAATTTGCTTTGTCTGAGTAGAAGCCCGTTGACAACACTCAGCTCAGCTCTTGTAGTATGGCTGATATTCACTTCTAGGCCATCCTTCATTCAGATCCTTGATGACCTTCTGTAGAACTATGTCCTTTTCTATTTCAGCTGTGATCTGCTTGGATTTCACATCAGATACAGGCAGAGATTCAGTGATCAGATTCATGTGGAGATTCACATCTGACTGTGTGGAACTCTCATTGTATGCTTCACTTTGCATCACTGCATCAGCTAATACAATAATTTTCCCTCTTGATTAGACTTAAGTTTTCACATGCTTTGTCACCCAGCAGTGATTTGTGTCCTTGTGGGACTTCTGTGAACCTGAAGTGGTGCTCTTTATCTTTAACTTACACCTTGAGTTTACATGCACCTTTTGTGTCAATGTTCTGTCCATTGTAGGTTTTGAGCTTTATCTTCATTGATTTTGTGTTCACAGATCAAATCGACCTTTGCCCCTGTGTCCAGCTTGAAAGGAATACTTGCTCCATTTGTATGCAATGACACAGTCCACTTATCCTGTTCGAATCGGTTCATGCTTGGCTGTTCAGTGTCTTTTGGTTTGTAATCTTCCTGCACTACCATGCCAATGAAAAGTGTATCACTGAAAGTTGTTTCTTCTATAGTTAATACAGTTTTACATCTGTTTTGTTTCCCTTTGGAAAAACATTGCTTTGCATAATGATTCTGCCCTTTGCACTTATTACAGACTTTTCCATAGGCTGCGCATCGTTTTGGTCCATGTTGTGTGCCACATCATTTCCAATTGAATGTCACTCCATATTTTTGTTGTTTCCTATATCTTGTTTTTTTGTTTGTGTGTGTACACACACTGTGGCTACAACTATACCTTCATTTTCACTGGCTTTTGCACTATCACTGAACATGCTGCAGAGCTAAATCACTGGTGTGGCATATTTTCACAGCTTCAGCCAAGGAAAGCTCTGTTTCTCACAGCAATCTCTCTCTCACTTTCATACCAATAATCCCAAACACAATTTGATTACAGATCATTGAATCATGCAGTGATCCAAAATTGCACTTTCTTGCTATTAATTTCAGGTTTGTTTTAAAAAAAAAGTATCAAAGCTCTCCCCCTGCAGCTGCGTGCACGAGTGAAACACGTGCCTCCCGAATGCTTCATTTTACTGTAGTGAACCGTGTTTATCAAACATCTCTCTCTAATCTTGTCAAATTTCACCTGGTTTTCTGGCTCGGAAAAAAAACCAAATGTATTGAAAACCTCTAGTGCTTGGGTCCCACCACAGTAGTAGCAGTGCAATCTTACATGATTCATGTTTGCTTTCAAGTCTAATGGCTTGCAGGTACAGCATGACTCTTTGTTTGAACAACCTCTACTCATGGTCAACATTTCCAGTCCAATTACACTTTCCATGTTTTCTGCTGATAATGACTGATACACACTCTGCACATTCCTGGTGTTTCTTCTACTGCTGGTACCATGTGATGTTTCTTTTATTGTAATATAGAAATGGGTTCTTTTAAAACAACTATACTTTATTAGCTATAGAACTCATGTCCATGTGGAGGGATCCATCTTGAATTCAACTGAAGCTGCAACCATCTAGCCTCTGACTCCCTCTAGTGGTCAGAAGGATCACTAGCACTCTATCATGACAGAAGTGATGGACAGGCATTGTTTAATCAGCTACAATGGTGAAGGTGCTCAAACTGGTGTTTTAATAAGAAGTTCACAATTTTGATTCATCATTGAGGGGGAAGCACAGAAAACCTCCAAGGCAGAATGTTGTGTTATATGGAGGTGAAATTGCAAGTTGTGGTAGATCACTGTGGTTACTATTCCAGATCTTCTGGGTGGGAGAGGTTGGTGGTTTTTCTCATGTAGTCACAGAAGCATGTGTCTACCGTGCATTTTGTAGATGTTACTTAATGCAGCCTTGGTGATTTGAGGGAGAGAATATTCAGGAAGGTTGTGTGCTGGTCAAGTGGGTACTACTGCAGCAAAGTCTCATCATATCTACCCGAGGAGCATCAGGTGAATTCTCACATTACCAGTAACTTCTCTCTCATGCACCCCTAAACTGGAGGAAGCCAGAATTGAGAAACTTAAGGGCTCGTCTGATATTGACATGTACAGGCATAGCATTAAGGCCACTGTCTGCCTGCAGCATGTAACGTGTCACATGTGAATCATCCTCCCTGCTTCTTGGGAAGGTGGCTATGAGACCACACCTTTCAAGGCTCTGACCAGACAGGCCCTCCTGCCCTGAGCCCTTCACCTCATACCTCGGCTATCTCTAGTTGCTTAGCTGATCTTCAGACCTCTCCTCGTCATAATGGAAATCTATCAGGATCCAATGCACCAAGTTTTTCAAAGCAAAGGGGTATATGAGTCAAAACAGCACTGTATATTCACAGCAGATATTTACATTGATTCCTCTGATGTTTCTTGAGGTAATTCTGTCAAACCAAGTAAACTCAAGGTAAATCACCAGCATATCCATGGATTCAAATACCTTGGCTGTAAGGCTAACACAGGATGTAAGCAGGTTCTGGTGAGGCTGGAATGGAATCAGCATTGATCAGATGTTGCCAACAGCCAATTATCTATAATTCTGGTGATCGGATATATTCAATGGGCTAAGTGGTATAAGTTGCATAAAGATGTGAATTTCCATTCAAAACTCAAACTGTTGGGAAAACAAGTGCTACCTGGTAAAATTTCACAATCTTTTAAATCGGAATGTTTAGATAAACAATTAAATGCTACTGAAATTTAATGAATAGATCCAAAATTAAGGATATAGATAGGCTCAGTTGTGTTGTACAATCTCTATACCATTTACTAACCCCTATTAGTTGGCATGTTTGTAATTATGATTATAAATAACCTTTTGTCTCTCTAGTAAAGGAAATTGGGATGATGTTAATTCTAAAGTACTTTGTTACAAATCCTTACAGGAGAATTAATAACCAGTGTACAGCAATTACAGCATTGTTGCATGGTCAGAGTCTCAGGATGAAAAGAGACCCTTCAACAATGCTGTCCTTTCTGATCATGAAGCACCCATTACACTAATTCCATTTTATTCTCTGTGCATATCCATCAACTCCCCCCGGTTTCTAACTCTCACCTATGCACTAAAGACATTAGTGGCTAATTAACCTCCCAACAAACACATCTTTGGGATGTGGGAGGGAAACTCTTGCAGCCACAAGAAGATACAAACCCCACACTGTTGGAGCAGAGATCAGGATTGAACCCACATTCCTTTCTCTTAGTGTTTAGATTGCTTTAAAGGTTATGAAGGATTGCAAGGATCCATGGGATTTAAGGTAAATTTACTACACGGGGTATATTACTTGAATTAAATTTTTCATTACTAAACATGCAAGATAATATTGACTAGAGGGAGGGATTAGATTATAGTTTTTATCTTTTTCTTCCTTTATTATTTGATCAAATTTATTTCAATAAATGGGTCTGACATGGTTGCATACATTATTCTTATCAATAGTTTGAAGTACTGCAAGTAACTATTGATGTAGTTCTATACATTTTTATTCATATTTTTTGCATGTGTTTACTTGTATACACAATCATTATATCATTGTCTTTTTTAATGTATGCTTATATGTAAAACTCAATAAAAATACTTTAAAAAGAAAGAATTATTGCCACGTTTAATGAGATAGTGAAAATACTTGTTCTGTGCGCTTACCATACAAGATAACAGGTAATGCATTTACAAACAAATAAAAAAACATCAAAAATGCCAAAACACATTGCAAGGTATCAAGAAAAGTAGTTTAAAAACAGTGCAAGAGCACCACCATTTGCCAATGTGAGATGCATTTGAGAGTCTGATAACAACTGTCCTCAAGTCTGGCGGCTTGTATTTTCAAATGCATGTATCTTCTGCCCTATGGAAATGGGGGAAAAGAGAGAATGACCATGAAGGGATATGTTGCTTGCTTTCCTGAGGTCGGGGGAGGTGCAGACAGTCGATGGAAGGGAGGTTGGTTTAAGTGATGGTCTGAACTGCATTTACAACCCTCTATTTTTATTAGATATGAATAGAAGTCTTTATGCCAATTATTTTTGTTTCAGGACATGTCAGGACTACCTGGACCAAAAGGGATAAAAGGTTCACATGGCAAAAAGGTATAAATTAATTTGAAATTAAATGAGGTTGAGGGCCGTGTATTATAACATGCTCCAGAATCAATGTGGAACCAGAATTCAAACAAACTTGTTATTAGACAGGCCAGAAACAAAAACTGCCTGTAAAAGCTGCTTTTTTTTGTAATTCTTTATTTATCGCAATGAACCATTTCAACCAATATATTTACAGGTGCATCTCTTTAAATATTCACAGTGACATTTTCTCTTTTTTTCCCCCATCCCTCCCTTCCCCCTTACCACCCCCCTCCAAAAACAGTAAATATTGAACATATAAAATACAATAAAACAAAAAATAAAACAATATCTTTATACAAAAGGAAAACAAACAAAAAAGACGTATCATCTATTTATACACATTAAATCTGATCATGTTTATCTTATCATTTTAGGTGGTGGTGGCCCGAGGCCTGCTCTTTCTGTTATGTTCCATATATAGTTCCCAGGTTTTTTCAAACATTGTAACTTTGTCTTTCAAATTATATGTGATTTTTTTTCCAATGGGATACACTTGGTTATATATTCCATTAATGTTTATAGTCATATCGTCAAATGTGGCCATCTTGTATCTTTATTTTCACTTCTTTTCCGCCTCTTCACCACCTCCATCCCCTTTTATTTCCATTACTGTTTTTTAAAGTTTTCCTTTTTAATCTCAATATATGACGATGCACTTAAGACAAACTCCACAAGCAATAACCCTTTAACCCCAAATGAACCTCCCCTCCTTGGATTGTCCCTTGACGGCAACCACAACTCCCTTTTCATTCGGTTTTCAAACTTACTCCCAAGCATCAACTGATTTCACAGTGACCATTATTCACACCCCCAGAGAACACTATTTTCCTATACATATAACAAAGCTCTCTCTCTTTCCCCCCCTTCCTCCCCTTCTCTTATCCATCTTTAAATCTTTATATATACATTATATTTTTACATATTTTTGTATATTTTCTTGCCAGTCATCCTTCTTGTCACTCCTCCTCCTCTCTTCTCCTGTCCTGCAAATGTTCAGCAAATTCTTGGGCTTTCTTTGGGTCCGAGAACAGTCTATTCCGTTCCCCAGGAATAAATACTTTGAGTACTGTTGGATGTCTTAATATAAAGTTATAACTTTTCTTCCGTAAGATTGTTTTCACCGTGTTGAATTCCTTCCTCTTCTTTAAAAGTTCGAAGCTTATGTCCGGGTAAAAAAATATTTTTTGTCCCTTATATTCCAACGGCTTATCGTCTTCTCTAACCTTCTTTCTTGCCTGCTCCAGTATGTTCTCTCTTGTCATATATCTTAGAAGTTTTACCAGTATGGATCTTGGTTTTTGATGTGGTGGCGGTTTCAGTACTAGTGCTCTATGCACCCTTTCGATTTCTATTTTTTCGTGTGAATCTGTCATTCTCAACACCTTCGGGATCCATCCTTTAATAAATTCCTTCATATCTGACCTTTCTTTGCCTTCTTTCAGGCCCACTATTTTTATGTTGTTTCGCCTACTGTAGTTTTCCAATACGTCAATTTTTTGTGACAATAAATCTTGTCTCTTTAATTTTTTTTTTCACTCTCTTCCAACTTCCCTCTTAAATCATTTATCTCCATTTCTACAGCAGCTTCTCATTCCTCCACATTTTCTACTCTTTTCCCTATTTCAGTCATGACCAACTCTAAGCTTTGCATTCTGTCTTCAGCTCTTTACATTTTCCTTTTGATTGAACTAAATTCTAATGATAGCCATTCTTTTAATGACCTCATTTGTTCTTCAAAAAAGGCTTTATCTAAATTTTGTCCTTCTGTTTTACCTTCTTCTTTCCTTTGAAATTCTTAGTCTTCTTCCTCCTCTTCTTCTGTGTCTGTATCTATGTCTGTGTCATCTTCTCTTCTCTGTATCTGTGTATCTTCATCCTTCTCTGGTGAGCTGCTTCTGTATCCTTGATGGGCCTCCAGCTGCTGTGTCTCCTGCTGTTTGGCTTCCTGCTGCAGGTCAACCCGTTGACGGGCCCCCCGCTGCAGGTCAACACACTGCTGGGTCCCCTGCTGTAGGTCGACCCGTTGTTGGGCCCCCCGCTGCAGGTCAACACACTGCTGGGCCCCCTGCTGCAGGTCAACACACTGCTGGGCCCCCTGCTGCAGGTAGCCCCATTTCCATTCATCCTCTTCCCGCCCTTCATTCTCTTTCTCACCACTCTTCTTTCTTGTTTGCTTCCCCCAGCCGAACACCCCAATACTGGGTGTCTCTCAGTTGGCCACTCCTCAGTTGACTCCCTCTCCCGCCGGTGTTTTTTCTTTTACTTGCGCACTGCGCATGCGCAGTTGTGCACCTCTTCTTGGCTCTGAGAGCCATTTTTGAAGTTCGCCGGTCAGGAAACCGGCGAGTCTGGGGACTCACCAACATCGGAGATCAGCTGCTCCTCTCCACGGTGGCTCTCTGCTCTGACATGCAGGTAAGGCATTCTTTCTTCTCCAATGATTTTCCTTCTTCCCTTTTCTCTGTTTTTCTTACTTTTTCTCTTTTGGATGCCATCTTCTGTCTCTTCTCTGTAACTTTATCTTTCTCTTCCTGAATTTTATGTTTATTGAGCTCTGTTTTTTCAAACCTTTTTTTTTAAATTTTCTCTGCAGAGGGCTGGTTCCACTCGACCAGCCACTACTCCATCACGTGACTCTGTAAAAGCTTCTTTAGGTAAAAAAAAATTCAAGGCTAGAGGGGACAAGTGTTGGCCTTCTATAGATAGAGCCAGAAAGATTTATAATGGAGTACAGACACACAATGGAGGATTAAAACATGCTAATTGAAGAAAGCAAGATGGGTATAAGTGTAGATCATAACAATGTTAAAGAACATAGTGGGCTTGATAAATGAATAATTTCCAGGACCCACCCATCTACATCCTAGAGTTTTGAAGGAGGCAACTATAAATATTGTGGATGTTCTGGTTATCATCTTCCAAAATTTCAGAACTCTGGAATTGACCCTGTGAATTGAAGGGGATAAAATGGGACTGCTATTTAAGAGAGAAAGAGAAGGAGGGAAGAAACAGAGGACTCCTAAACTTTTAGCCTAAAGTCAGTATTGGAAAGTATGTTGAAGTGTGTAGGATGTTAGGATTACACAGAATCAGCTTGGATGTATGAAAGCAAGACCACATTTGACTACTGGAATTCTTTGAGAATATAACAAGGGGAGACTGCACATTTGGTGTATTTGAATTTTTGGAAAGTTTTCTCACATAGGATATAGAATAACATGATTAGAGCATGTGGAATTGGTGGTAATGTACTGACGTGGATTGAGAATTGGTCATCAGCCAGATAGATCCTTTGAGGGTTGGCAGGGTGTGAATGGAAGGGTATTGTAGGGATCGATGCTTGGGTACCAGCTATTTACAAATTTTATCAATGATTTGGCTGGGGACTAAGTGTAGGGACTCCAAGTTTTCTGAATATAACAAACTAGGTGAGATTGAAAATAGGTAGGAGACTGTCAAGAGCCTTCAAAGAGATATGGGTAAGATGAATAAGTGGGAAGAAGGGTGGCAAATGGACTAAAATGAGAGAACGTTAAGGTAATCCACTACAGAAAAGAAAAACAGAGTGCATTATAAATGGTGAGAGATTGGCTAATGTTAATGTTCAGAAAGACATAGGTGTATTTAATAAACAATTCATTGAAAGCCAATGATTTGATGCAACAAGCAATTATGAAAGTAAACAGTACATTAACCTTCTAGTGAGAAGACAGGAGTGAGGAAGCCCATTTATGAGGTGAGGTGATGCTTTTTGTCAGGAAGAATGAATCACAGGGATCAATCTTTTCAAGACTCACTGGTCCTCTCTTCCCTCCCCACACACCCACCCTTCCACCCCATTAGGCACTTCTGGCTGTAATTGTAGACAGCACAGAACTGGTCCCTATGTCTCCCTCCTCACTTCCATCTAGGGTAACAAATAAACCTTCCAGGCGAGGCAGAGCTTTACATGCACATCATCCAACCTAATCAACTACATTTGATGTACTCAGTATGGCCTCCTCTACATTGGTGAGACCAAACACAAACTGGGTGACTCCTTCACCTGCACCTTGTCTGTGGGTCTAAACTAGAACTTCCTGTAGTCTACTACTTCAATTCCTTACACCACTCCCACACTGACATATCTGTCCTCAGACTCATCATTGTTAGGATGAGATGAAGTGTAAGCTTGAGGAACCCCGAACAACACCTCATATTTCTCTTGGACCTCCTTAAACGCAATGAGATGAACTCGCACTTCTATATGTTTCCATCTCTTCTTTGCCTACTGTTGTTCATACTTTTCTCCTTTACCTATCCCCCTCCTCCTCACAATGGTATTGCCATCACTCCCATCTTCTGTCCAATACTTTATCACCTCTTGACCCTTCCGCAGCTTCTTTCCCCCTTCATATATGTAATATTACCCCTCTTCAGTCCTGATGAAGGGTCCTACCCTGAAACATTGACTGACCACTTCCACCCTCTGATGCTGCCTGGCCCATTGAGTTCATCCAGCATCTTATTGTTTGCTCAAGAATCCAGTATCTGCTGGTATTGTGTTTCTCTCATAGTCACTGATGTAATTGGAAGTCATAGCAATCAAATTGCATTCAGTTAAATCCCATAAGTAACAAAGTGATAACAACTAGAAAAAAAAGAGAATAGATTGGCCAGAAAACCAGGGATAATTCATCCACTCCTGCTTGGAATAGCACTGATGTGCAATAAATAACTCTAGAGGCTGAGATTGAGTCACTGATTTACAGGCTTTTATTTACAATGGACAGGGACCTCCTCCTATGCCGTGACCAGGTCTTTCTGGGAAAAGGTCAAGGTATTAGAGGCTTTATACAAGGTCAAGGAAGGAGGAGCCACAGATATAGTCACAGAATGGGGTGAAACCAGGTAATCAAGAATACAGCAGTCAGCAGTTCACCACAAGCTCCTTGGAGACATTCCTAAGCAAGATGGGCTTGAACAATTTTAAAGGAGTAGCTGGTCTTTTATATTTGAATAATGATCATGAGAGTCACTAAATTAACATCTTGAAACAATATCATAATACAGAAATTTAGTTTTAACAAAATTGATCACCTTGATAATTGTAGTTATAGGGGAATAAAGGTACACCAGGTCATGAAGGCCTATGGGATTACAGGGAGTGAAGGTGAAAATTTTTTTTTGTTTCAAACACCATAATTAACAGTTGCACAAACTACTTGGTGCAATAAATTCTAATTTTATACTTAGCTGCTGAATGTCACTACTTTGACATTTTTCATTAAAACAATGGATTAATTATTCTCAGTGTTGTTACAGATATTTTAATGACTTTATAAACATAGATTACAAATAAATAATATTGGGAGACAAAAGAGTGTTTCTAAATTCATTGATTCAAGGGTAAATTGTACAAAAGATGGTGATGTCTCAGTCAATGCAGCTATAACCGTGGTAACAAATGGATTTTAAACAACTTCAAATAAGTTTAAAAAAAATTAAAATTAAAAACTGCTGTAAAACAATTTATATTTTTGCTCCAGTTTTGAATGTGATAATGGGATAAGCAAAGATCTAACCAGCATTCTTTTCAGATGAAAGTGAAGGGTTATTGTTTCTGAGACCAGTGGACCAGGATTAACCTTGCAGCTTCACAATACACTTCAGGCCTTCTAAAGATTATTCATGGTTTCCATTCTGGGATTTCTCCAACAGGACTCGCCTGTCATGTGGTTGCCTTCTGGAGGATAACTTGCTGTTGCATAACTATAGCACAATGAATGCCTTGTTTATCTCTTGTAGCTCACAGTGAAAGATATTTTTAGAAGGCCAAACCTGAAAATGGTCTGAGTCACTTGGATGTCTGAGCTTGCTGTTAATATCAAACCAGTTGAGGCCAGATAAGAAATCTCTCCATCAATATTTTTTTTCATTGTTTGGAATCAAGTTTTAAGTGTCAGTTTTCCAATAAATAGATAGTTACTGTATAAGTATATATTCAGGTAAAGTTTTCATCAATGGCTTGCAGTTGTCAGTGAGTTGGAGAATTTTACAATTCAAAGGCTCCTACTAAGTATATTTGATTGGCATGCAGAGTACATGGTCTGAAATTTGAAACTGAAGTTTTCGCATTTCTTTCATTGTAATGAATTAGAAAACTTGAGTTGCAGTCCAATAAATTGCTGAAAAGATATTATGCTTTTGATACTATAGATTTATTTATCTGGGCAGGAATTGGTTGGAAGCTTTCAATCTGACCTTTCACTACATGTTTGAGAAATCTGACTGACCTGCTAAAATTATATTGAGTTTGAAGATGGACTATTAGTCAATCTATAAGTGTTGAGATGCCAAGCTTCTGCTTATGTATGATGATGATGTGTTGGTGTGAGCAGTGGAAGAAACACAGCAACCATGTTGAGGGTCATTAATGACTGTTTTTATTCCAATTCAGC
The DNA here is from genome assembly GCF_036971445.1 of Narcine bancroftii. Lineage (NCBI taxonomy): Eukaryota > Metazoa > Chordata > Chondrichthyes > Torpediniformes > Narcinidae > Narcine > Narcine bancroftii. The sequence goes on along the minus strand of NC_091474.1, from coordinate 127,620,720 downwards.
ACGCCCCTTTAAGGGCAGCATGAGCTCAGTCACCTGGTACATTGTGATATCATAATGACTGCCCAGGGTGTGCAGTGGAAGGGATGCTGGAGTCAGAGAGAAACCTCTGATGATGTCATTACCCCATGGCTAACCCGCCACGTGGCAATACAAGCAGGGCCAGTTTGCCATGAGGATGTGCACCTCAGGAGGAGTCACGCGATGGAGTAGTGGCCGGACGGTGAACTCCAGCCCTCTCCAGAAAAGTCGGGAAAAACAAGAGAAAACACAAAGGCACAGAAATAAAAGTTACAGAAAAGTGAGTATAAAAGTGGAAAGAAGATGGCGACAAAAAAAGAAAAGTCGAAAGCAACGGTAAGAAGAGAGGAAGAGAAGACAAAGGAGGAAAAAGGTGAAGGTCTTACCTGTCCGAAGAGGCCCGCTGCGGAGAGAGAAACCCGCTCCCTCAGGTCGGTAAATAATGGACTACAAAAATGGCTCGCAGAGCCGAGCAAAAGTGCGCAACCGCGCATGCGCGAAGTTTCGCGCATGCGCGATGCGAATGAAAAAAAACACACCGACGGGAGGGGGGACCAGCTGGGGAGTCGATCTCCACAGCCGGCAACGACAGCTGCAGAACACCTGCAGCAAGAAGAGACCACAGAAGACAATAGAAACAAGATAGAAGAGGAGGAAAGGGCAACAAAGAAACAACAGATGGTCAACCCAGAGGAAGAAGAAGAGGAAGAGTATGGTGAAATAGAAGAAGAAAAGATAGGCAAGGTAAAGGATATACTTGCTCTTATTAAAGGATACATGGAGTCATTTAAAGAATGGCAAACACAGGAATTTAAGGATTTAAGAAAAAGAATAAACAACACAGAGGAGAAAATAATTAAAATGGAGATGACCTTAACAGAAATGGGGAAAAAAATGGACAAGATGGAAGAGCGGGCAGTAGCAGCAGAAATGGAGGTAGAAGACTTAAAAAAGAAATTGGAGAAATCTAATAAAAAAACTAAAGAGACACAAGAACTACTAGCTCAAAAAATAGATACAATGGAAAACCATAACAGAAGAAATAACATAAAGATAGTGGGCCTTAAGGAAGATGAAGAAGGCAAGAATATGAGGGAGTTTATAAAAGAGTGGATCCCTAAGACCCTAGGATGTCCAGAACTACAGCATGAAATGGAAATAGAAAGGGCACATAGAGTATTGGCCTCTAAACCACAACCACAACAAAAACCAAGATCTATTGTAGTAAAATTCCTAAGATATACTACAAGAGAAAAGGTACTGGAGAAGACAATGGAAAAAGTAAGAGAGGGCAACAAACCACTGGAGTATAAAGGGCAAAAAATCTTCATTTATCCAGATATAAGTTTTGAACTCCTAAAGAAGAGAAAAGAGTTCAATACAGCAAAGGCGATTTTATGGAAGAAAGGGTATAAATTTATACTAAAGCATCCAGCGGTATTGAAAATATTTATTCCAGGACAGCAAAACAGACTATTCTCGGATCCAGAAGAAGCACGAAAATTTGCAGAACAATTACAAAAATAGACTGAGGGAGGAAGACGGGTAATGAGAGTTAAAATGATCACGACTGATATGTATGTGGGTAAAGACAAAAATAGACTGAGGGATGAAGACGGGTAATGAGAGTAAAAATGATCACGATTGATATGTATGCAGGTAAAGAGGTATAAGAGTGAATAGAGACAATGAGCATACATGAATGTATCTGTACTTAGAGGAAAATATAGATAGTATAGACAAGAATTAATAAGGGAAGGTAATGGAATAGAGAGAATAAGGAGGGAATTAAAAGAGGGACCTTTGTGACATATGAAAAGTGAAATCTTTTCTGGGGGAGGCGGGGTGGGGGGAAATAGCGGTCACTGCACAATCAGTTGACGCTTGCGAGTGGATTCGCAAATCCAAATGGAGAGGGGAGATGTGGTTGTCCGACAAGGGATAAAGGACAACTCAGGAGGTGAAGGGGAGATTGGGGATAAATAAGATAGAAATAGGAGAATAAGGAAAATGTTAGATGTTGTAGGAATGTTGTCTTATAAAGAGTTGAAAATAAGAAAACAGAAATGGAAAAGGAGGAAAGGTAATGATGGAAAAACGGAAAGAGAAGATAAACAAAATATAAAAGGGCTACGCTGAACTATATGTCTTTAAATATTAATGGAATACATAACCAAATTAAAAGGAAGAAACTACCAAATTTAAATGAATAAATGTATTCCATTAGAAAAAATAACATATTGGTTAAGAAATAATATTGAAATATTCGAACAAGTATAGGAGCCTTACATTAAATACAATAGCGAAAACCTACCGGGGACAAACATTACCTAAGTTGATGGAAGGAGAAGGAAAGAAAAGAATGGACTCAGTAGAATTTCTGGTGTAATTTTGTTGAATGACAACATTGTCTGACTGGCTTAATGCAACCTAGATTGTATACCTAAAATGGATGAGAGGGGGGGGTGGGGGGGTGGTTTGGGAGGAAAGGGGGGGGGGAGAAAAAGTCACTGTATATGTGTGAAAAGAAATAGTGTATATCATGGCTAATGTGATTTATGGTGTGAAAAATAAAAAAATTTAAAAAAAAAAGGATGTGCACCTCCACACAACCCCCTCCAGAACCTGCTACGCGCCCTGTCGCTTTGGCGGCCGGCCCCGGCGCTTGGGCACAGCTGTCTGCACTGGCTGCGATGTCCAGATGGACCGTCCTCAGGCGGTCCACTGTAAAAAGTTCCTCTCTCCCCCCAACGTCCAGGGTGAAGGTTCCGCTGGACCGGTGCAAGTCTTTGTATGGCCCCTTGTACAGTCACTATAGAGGTGCACCTTGTGGTCCTCTCCGCACAAAAATGAACTGGGCTGAGTCGAGCTCTTTGGGGAGATGAAATGACCAGGTGCCGTGGCGTGCCAGGGGTGGGGGGGGGGGAGCTAGGGAGACCAGTCACCTGCGTTGGATTTTGTCGGTGGCCGTGGTGTCAAGGTCTGGGCTGAAAAACTTACCCGGCAGGGAAACCGGTGCACCATAGACCATCTCCGCTGCTGAAGCCTGCAGGTCCTTCTTGGGTGCTGTCCTAATCCCAAGGAGGACTCAGGGTAGTTCGTCCACCCAGACTTCAGGTTCCTGTGGAACCTCTCCACCAACCCGTTGGACTGCAGGTGGTATGCTGTGGTGTGGTGGAGTTTGATCCCCAGGAGCTTCACCATCTGAGTCCACAGGGCAGACGGAAACTGCACCCCTCTGTCGCTAGTGATGTACGCTGGGATTTCGAAACGGGCGATCCATTGGCTGACCAGAGTCCTGGTGCACATCTCCGCAGAGGCCTCCTTAATCGGAATGGCCTCCGGCCACCTTGTAGCCTGATCCACCATCGTGAGGAGGTAATGAGCCTCCTTGGACACTGGCAGGGGCCTGACTACATCAACGTGGATGTTTTGGAATCTGTGAAGCGCCAGGTTGAAGTTCTGGATGAGGGCTCGCGGTGTGTTGTGTGGAGGTCTTGTACCTGGTACAGTTCCTGGCCAATTCCGCCACCTCCTTCTTTAGCCTGTGCCACACAAACCGCTCCACGACCATCCGCACGGTTGTCTTTACCGCTGGGTGAGTGAGGTCGTGGATCAGACTGAAGACCTTCACCCTCCAGTGTGGCAGGACCACCAGGCGCAGCGTGCCTATTGAGACATCGCAGAGCAATGTGTCTGGGGTGCTGGGCACCCAGACATCTTCGAGTTTGAGGCCTGAGATGATGGTCCGCAAGGCCTGCAACTCCGCATCGTTCTTCTGTGCCTGAGCCAATTGCTCGTAACCCAGGCCAGGTGCGAGAGTGTTGATGGCTGGATGGGAGAGTGCATCCGCCACTACATTGTCCTTGCCGGTCGTGAACTCAGACACGTACGAGAGGTGGTGCTGCTGTCTGGTGGACCACGAATCCTTGGCCATTGCCAGTGCTTGAGTGAGGGGCTTGTGATCTGTGAAGGCTGTGGATGGCCTGCCCTTGAGGAAGTAGCGGAAATGGCAGATGGTCAAATACAGCACCAGGAGCTCCCAGTCGAAGGCGCTGTATTTGAGCTCCGGCGGGTGCAGCTGCTTGCTGAAAAAGGCCAGCGGTCACCATTGTCCATCGAGCCACTGTTCCAGAAACCACCCCCCCCCCCCGCCATAGCTGAGGCGTCCACGGAGAGCGCCGTGTGCACCTCCGGCTGCAGGTGCACCAGCAGTGTGGCGCTGGCTAGAGCCTCCTTTGTCGCGATGAAAGCCCTGTCTGCCTCCTTTGACCACGATTATGTCTTTCTCTTTGGTGGCCATGAGCATGAACAATGGGTGCATGGTGTGCGTGGCTCCGGGATTGAAACAAGCGTGAAAGTTCACCATACCTGCAAACTCTTGGAGGCCTTTCAGGGTGGAGGGTTTGGGGAACCGTTGAACAGCTGCTACCTTCTCTGGCGCCAGTGCGGCCCCAGCCACCGAAATGGTGTGCCCTAGGAGCTGGAGGGAATCCTTGCCGAACTGGCACTTGGCCACGTTGACCGTGAGGCCAAAGTCCGCCAGCCGGGCAAAGAGTGTGTGGAGGTGGGCTTTGTGTTCATCGTGGTTGCGACTGGCAATGAGAATATCATCCAAGTAAATGAACACAAAGTCCATGTCTTTTCAAACCGCGTCCATGAGGCACTGGAACATTTGGGCCGCGTACTTTAGACTGAAGGGCATACGCAGGAACTCAGAGGCCAAAAGGGGTGATAATGGCCGTCTTACCCACGTCGTCTGGATGCACCAGGATCTGATGGTATCCCCGCACAAAGTCCACTTTGGAGAAGACCCATGCGCTGTGGAGGTTGGCAGAGAAGTCCTGTATGTGGGGCACTGGGTATCTGTCAGGGGTGGTTGTGTCATTCAACTGATGGTAGTTCCCGCACGGTCTCCAGCCCCTGGATGATTTTGGGACCATATGGAGCAGCGATGCCCAGGCGATGTCCGAGCGCCAGACGATTCCCAGTTCCTGGAGCCTGGAGAGCTCCTTCGTTGCCTGCTGGAGCTTCTCAGGTGGCAGCCGTCTGGGTCTAGTGTGCAGCGGGTGGCCCTGTGTGGCGATGTGGTAGAAGACCCCATGCTGGGGCAGGGCGGCGTTGAACCGTGGCTCTAAGATGGCAGGGAATTTGTGGAGGATCTCATCGAACTCATACCTGGCGGTGGCTACGGTGGCGATTTTGGGCCTGAGGCCTTCTGCTGTGTCCAGTCGGGTGGAGTGGAACGTTCGGGCATTGACCAGCCTTTTGCCCTTCATGTCAATCAGTAGGCCATGAGCTCTGAGGAAGTTGGCCCCTAACAGTGTGGTTCCCACGGAGGCTAGGACAAATCTCCAGTGGAACTTCTCCTTCCCGATCTGGATCTGTGACCTGCGGGTGCCATAGGTCCTGATGGTGGAGCCATTGGCCACCCGCAGGGTTGGACCTCGAGATCGGGTGCAAGTCTCTAATGCTGTGGGGGGAAGGACGCTGAGCTCAGCCTGTGTCCACCAGGAATCAGCGGCTGGTGGATCTGTCTGTCACATGAAGGAGGCTGTTTGTGTGGCCAGCCATCGAAGGCGGCTGACCTGGTCGTTTCCCTGAAATCCGCAGGGCTGGCGGCACTTACGGGCTTGTGCTCCCCAGCGCTGGTGGTAGAAACACCAGGAAGACTGTCCCTCCTCTGGCTTGGTCTTGAGAGCGGCTTGTGGTCGGCTGGCTCCTGGTCATGCCACCTGGTTGAGGGCGGCCTTGTTCTCCCTCTTCGTGCGCCAGAGGGCATCCACACAGGCTCTCTTTGGGTTCGAGAAGTCTTCATCTGTGAGGAGCAGCTGGATGTCCTCTGGCATCTGTTCCAGGAAATATCAGGTGGAAGAGAAAACAAGGCTTGTGGTCTTCCACCAGGGCCAACATTTCGCCCATCAGCACCGACGGACTACGGTCCCCAAGCCCATCTAGGTGAAGGAGCATGGAAGCTCGTTGCTGGGGAATTAGCCCGAAAGTTCCAAGCAGCAGGTTTTTGGGGGTGGTGTACTTGCCTGTAGCCGGGGCGTGGTGGATGATGTCATCCGTCCTCACTGCTGTATCTTGGTCCAGAGCCCTAATGACATGATAGAACATCATGGCGTCTGAGGAGATGTTGCAGAGTTGAAATTGTGCTTCCGCCTGCGCGAACCACATTCACGGTCGGTGGGTCCAAAAGTGGGGAAGCTTGATGGAGACAGTGTTAACCTTTGCTGAATCCATGGTGTTTTGAGTCCAGAAAAATGTCTGGGCTCTTTGGGGTCACCACTGTGTTGGCGTGAGCAGTGCAAGAAACACAGCCACCATGTTGAGTGTCATTAATGACTGTTTTTATTCAAATTCAGCACGCCCCTTTAAGGGCAGCATGAGCTCAGTCACCTGTTGCATTGTGACATCATAATCGCTGCCCATGGTGCGCGCTGGAAGGGATACTGGAGTCAGAGAGAAACCTCTGACAATGCCATTTCCCCATGGTTGCCCTGCCACATGGCGATACAAGTGGGACTGGTTCGCCCTGAGGATGTCCGCCACCACAAAGTCATATCATGTGAATTTATGACATTTGTAGGTTACATACAACTGAACCACAGAAAGCTTCAGCAATATACATATGTTGGGGATCAAAGCTGGTAGAAGCATTTAAAATGTTTGCCAATAAATGTAAATCATTTTAAGAGTATGTCTGAAATGTTAGTTGATTGCTCTCTTCACATTTTCACCATCTTGGTTCCGAGTGAATAATCTACTTTCAGAATCTTAGCTGCCACACCATGTTGCCATGGAAGAACTTAATATTTACAATAGGAAAGATTAAAACAATTTAACCTGAAGGTGCTTTACACCCAGTGCCTCAAACCCATGCAAGTTGGGCTTTGAATATAAATTCTCATTTTCCACCATGTGGGGACCTGAATTAATTTTTAAATATTTGCCATACAATTTTTATTTAATTTAGAGATACAGTACAATAACAGGTTATTCTGGCCCATGAGCCCACACTACCAAAATATACCAATGTGACCAATTAATCTACCAATGCTATGGAAAACCTGAAGGAAAGCCACACAGAGATGGGGAGAACATACAAACTTCTTCCAGATAGTAGTAGATTCAAACCCGGGATTGCTGGAGCTGAAAAAGTGTAATTGCACGAAATGCTATGCTAACTGTGTCATCCTTAGAACTACTTCACATTTCTGGAATTATTCCATCACTTCTGAATTCTAGAACATACTTTACATGAAGTGGCGGTCCTAACAAAATGATAAATTGACATGGATTGCATTACATCCACTGAAAAAGGGAGACAGAAAGCAGAAAACTACAGTCCTTATTATAAGAGACAATAAATGCTGTGGATAAAAAGGAACTGGAAGACTTACAAAGATTTCCTGAAAGAATTTCACATGGTGCCACATCAAAGGCTATTATGAAGAATAAACTGGTGGTGGAAGAAATAAGAAATAACTGGAGTTAGTTGAACTGGCTAACATGAATCTTTTTCTAGTTGGCAAGATATAATAAGTGATTTGTCTCAGGGTTTAATGCTGAGACTCAACTTTTCGTAAATTAGAACAAACATCTCTGATGAAGCACAGAAGGTCAGGTTGGAAATTAATAGCACAATGAAAGGCGACCAGCTCTGTTCTGTTTTGTGTCCTGTGTTCCAAAGATAGGAAAGTAAGTTGTGATCTGTGTAAAAAGAAATAAACGTTGCCTCTCATTTTCTCATGTACAACTGCAATTTTATTACAGGGGAAACCTGGAGATCCAGGCCTACCTGGAAGAGATGGAGACCCAGGCATTGAGGTATAACTTGTTCAATTTGTAAGTAAAGCATATTCAATTAGTATCTGAATTTTGATTGTAAGACTACATTTAAACCTTCAGCACAGTAAGAGGCCCTTCTGGTCCATGAGCCCTTGACCCCTCAAATACCCCAATTAACCAACAACGTCCCTACAACTCCCATGTTTTTTTTTGGAGGATGGGATGAAACTGAAGGACTTGGCGGAAATCCATGTGGTTGCAAGGATAATGTACATACTCCATACAGACAGTGGCAGACTCGATCCCAGGTTGCTGCTGATGTAATAGTGAACACTAACCACAATGCCAATTGTGCCATCCCTAATTATATTAATTACTTTGATTATTATTTTTAGGCATATCAAGGACACCAGGGACCGAAAGGCATTGCTGGACCCAAGGTTAATATGGATTTTTCTCATGGTTTTGAATCATTTGATCCATGCTACAAACAACAGAACTGTAATCATTTTCTTTAAAGGGTGAGAAAGGATTGCCAGGACCGAGGTCATGAAGGTCCAACAGGAAAGTCTGTAAGTAATTAAAACATGCCTTTCATTTGAGATTCTGATTCTAATGTTTTAACTCTGTACTAATCAATATCAGTAGACAACAAAGATTTTGCTTTTAAGTGTACTTTTTTGATTTTGGGCTGCTGATCACGAAAATCATTTAAAATTTTCCTATCACGTACTGTTTTTTAGACATAACCTATTTTTGCGATTTTCTGTCATATTTTAAGTCTACTAGTATATTGCCCATAAAGTAAGCTGTTTTAGTCAGTCCAAGCATTCCTTGGCATACAGGTGCGGGGCTATGCAAATGTTGTCTTAGGCTTGGGCAGGCTTAGTCAGGATAGGTGCAGTCTATAAAAGCAGCTGACATATACAGATGCTATGCATTACTTTGATATAGATTGAATGCATGTTCTTCAGGCAATACCATAGTGCGGGTACTTAATAATAGCATTTATTGTCTTCAGGAAGATTCAATACAGTGGAAATACAGGGGCGGCATGATTAGCGTAGAGGTTAGCACAATGCTTTTACAATGCCAGCAATTTGGACCTGGGTTTGAATCCTGAGCTGTCTGTAAGGAGTTGGTACATCCTCCTCGTGTCTGCATGGGTCTTCCTCAGAGGCTCTAGATTCCTCCTATTGTTTGAAACATACTAGGGGTTCTAGGTTAATTTGGTGTAATTGGGTGGCACAGACTCGAGAGCTGAATTGGCCTGTTAGCATGATGTATGTCTAAATTTAAAATTAAAAAAATGCCTCATCAATGTCACAGAAGCTGTGATAAATTCTGTTACATTTGTGGTGAGTTAAAGCTCAAAGGCGCAGCATGACTGCACATTAAGAAAGCCCGAGTTCTACTTCAGTTGTAAAATTGGTGACCACGACACAAACTGGGCTCCTCTCGTTTGTTGTGCAACATGCGCAGTCAACCTGAGAATAATGTGTCAGCATCATTAAGCAATTTAAAAAATACAAAATTAAATAAAAGTTAATTTAATGTTTCTCCAAATTCCTATGTAATACAGCAAATATTAAATTATCTTTGTGTTCAGATTGAAGTTGTCTATCATAATCCCCAGCAGGAAGCAAACCTTTTGAAAACAATTGTTGTCCAGTGCATTTAATAATAAAAATGTGTATGTCACATGATTTCCTTCTTTTTGTGATTTTAAATTTGAACTTTACAATAAATGAAGATGGAATAAAACTTTGTTAATATTTAGTATAATTAGCTAACTGAATTACCAGAAGAAACCATTGCTGATTCAGAGGGAACAGAGACTTTTATTTTACAATGAATGGAGATTATCGTTGAATCAATCACCTGAGGTCACACTTGCCAAGTTCCTGCAAAGGAAACTGGATGGTTTCTACTGGTATTGATGGGAAGAGCAAATTGCAATTTGTTTTTCAAATAATATTCTACGTTTGTAAGGAAGTATGCTTTGGTTTGCATAAATCTGGAGTGAGATGGGAGTCAGATTTAGATATAACAATTGATGAACAACTCTGGTCAGATCTATGTCAGGGAAGTTTGTTGCCTACTATCAATGCCAAGTATAGATTGGTCCATTATAATTTTCTCCATTAGCTGTGACTCACCCCACAGAAATTACACCAATATAAACCCAAATTATCAGAGATGTGTTTTAGGTGTGGTATAGAGGTTGGTTCCGTCTTGCACTCTACCTGGCTCTGCACAAAGGTGAGACCCTTCTGGTATGACCTTTATGACATCCTAACTAATATCACAGGAGTCACCTTCCCAGTAGACCCAGAGCTCTGCTTTCTGGGAAACTTTACAAGTGTGGGTAGATTGATAACTAATTTCCAAATTAAATTTGCAGAAACTGCCTTGTGTGTAACCAGGAAATGTATAATAGTAACATGGAAATCTGACTCCCATCTCCTCATTAATCGGTGGTCTTCAAAAATGAACAGCTGCATTCCACTTGTAAAGGTCACATACAGTCTTAGGAAGGGATATAACAACTTCCTAAAAATATGGCAGCCTTATTTAGAATATGTAGGCACCTCACTGGTGCCACCATAATGTTTTGACCACTACTGACTAGCCAGCAGACCTCTGTAAAGATTTTAACATTGTGATACCATCATGTGTTTTATTGTACGTATTGACAATGGGATTTTTCTGTTTCTTTTTCTTCATTTTTATTTTCCTGTTTAATTGGACTGGTACAGAGGGGAGTGGGTGGGGATGGAGGGATGGGTTTTCTTGACATTTTGTATGGTTGTGGATTGTTAAATATATTTTAAAATTATAAATATTCCAAAATAAAGGAAGTATGCTTTAAATCACCCCTATAATTTTGGGTTAGGATCTTGAAGATGGCAAAAAAAAACTTTTCTGTAGATGGACTTGCCGCGTTCCTGTCATTAAATTGCATTAACATGTTGTGGCAATGTCCTGAAGCAGAAACTGTCTCCATTGTCTGAAAGTGGAAGCTCCTTGAGGGGAAAAAAAGTGGCTAATTAAAAAAATTCTTACCTTATATTAAAATATAATTAAAAATAAACAACTATTTCCTCTGCCACCATTCATCTTTATGCAATTCACTCATCCTACCAGTGTTAAACGACAAATCCTTCCATTTATTCAAATCCTCTTTTATTGTGGTCAATAATGGTAAATAATTCAAATCTACTAGTTGATTTATATTTTTATTCAATTTAATACCTAAATACTTAATACAATTTGACCATTTAAATCCTGCTACACGTTTACATTCAGAATACTCTGCTTCCAACAATGGCATAAGCTCACTCTTATTCCAATTCACTTTATAACCAGATGCCTCCCCATAATGTAATAGTCTCTCCTGCAATATCTTCAAAGACTCTTGGATCAGTCAAATATACATCAGCTTGACCTGTAGCCCCCTGTGCCCCCCCCACCCCTGCATCCATGTGGTCAAAAGATGACAAAAGAAATATCTTTAAGATACCATCAAAAAAGTCTCCACTCTCAGGCTGTGAAGATAAGAGAAAAAAAAATCAAGAGGAAAATAAATGATAATGAACATAGCCAAACCTACCCTTGACCAATGGTGCAACACCTTCCATAGGTTTGAGCCCTAAACTATCTTGATTTTGGGCAAGGTTGGACATGAAAGCCCTAATGGTGAATGTATGTGCCTCCCCCATTTTGAGCTTACAAGTTCCTAATTACAGTAATATTATTTTGGTTGCTGACTTTGCTTCAATTTTCTCAATGTAGCTTTTAAAGTTTATGGACCAGGGGTTGTGTTGTCAGCAAGGTACCATTCTAATTGAAATTTGACATCATTTGTGTGACTCATTTGGTTGAACTTGATTACCAGTATGACAGTCAGTCAATGTGCCTGGTGTGGCTATTATAATATGGCAAAGCTCCCAGCTTGTATTGTTATCTTCAGGTTTAGGTTTAGACTAGGGTCTGGTCATTAAAGGTCACTGTCACTGCAGGACTGTCCACATCATTACCCTGACTGGATGCTATGTACACTTTTTACAGCATTTTTATAGAACTTTGCCTTTTAACATATACATAAAAACCCAGTAAAATGTGTAGCCATGTCTCTGTTTCTCTTATCATGAATTAAATGTCATTTTTAACATGATATTTCAATTCTATACAATAGGGATCAAAAAGTTATAAAGGTAATGCAGGAATACCTGGATGGCCTGGGACTGTTGGATATCGTGGATTTCAGGTAAATTTTATAATGATCTCCAAATATTGTTCTTTCCACAGATCATTAATTTATGCATTCTATTAAGTTACAACTTGCTTTAATATTTTAAATTATTGTAGGGCCACATCGGATACATAGGACCAAATGGATTAAAGGTATGGGAAATCTTGTTTGACACACAGAACCATCTTGACATAAACAAAGAATGGTTTGATCTTCTGCCACTGAGCCTGTAGGTTCTTGAGTTTGCCTTTTTTAAAAAAAATTTAGACATACAACATGGTAACAGGCTATTTTGGCCCATGAGTTCTTGCTGCCCAATTTACACCCCACTAACCTACACTCCAGGTACATTTTGAATGGTGGAAGGAAACCGGTTCTCCCAGAGAAAACCCACGCAGTCACAGGGATAATGTACAAACTCCTTACAGACAGCACGGGATTCGAACCCTGGTCTGATCCCGATTGTTGGTGCTAACTGCTGTGCCAGCTGTGCTGCCCTTTCTTTTTGACCCTACTCTGATGTCTGTCACAATGCCTCACACACAGAAATTTATGCTTAAGAACCTACCTATTTGTGATTTGTTGGGTGGCCTCATTGTTTAGAAGTTTTTCAATGCTAAATCAGAAAAGATTTTATTTGTAATCCACTGAAACTGATAAGAGTTGGAAAATCCAGAAGATGTAATTAAGTACTGAATGAATGCCAATTTATTTCTTTTGCTTATTATATTTTTCTTGGCATTGTGATTATAATAGTTTCCAATACTTTAAACTAGGGATTTTTCATGGTAAAAGTGCAATGATGGCAGACCAGTTTGGCCAAAAATTTACACCCCACCTGATTTTCTTTTGTATAAAATTTAATGAAATGAGAAGCAAAATGGGCAGTTGGTCCATTACCATCAGGTTAATCTTCATGTTGAAACTGAATTTTAACCCTTGTTCATTAAAGGATACTGAACTCGTTGAATATTTATGTCAAAGATCTAAATAATTAAACAATATTGTGTTTGATTCAAGGGTAGGTTCTTGCAATATGCCATTTATTTTTCCACAGGTAATTAACAAAATGAATACTGAAAATTAATCCTTATTATCTCTCAGGGGGACAAAGGTACTGATGGAATACAGGGGATAGAAGATCTAAAGGTAATGTAAAAATGTTACATAAAAAATTTTTTAGAAGTACTAAGAAGCAATCATTATAGTAATTACATCTCCCAATGTATTTGGTTTATGGGCAAAAAAGGAATAAAAGGACCAAAAGGAGGAGTAAGTAAAGACATTCTTATAACAGTTAGTAAAAGCAAATGATGAAGAAAATTGATGGATTTGGAAAATAAATATTTATTTTGAACCAGAAAATAGAAGAGAGCATAATCCTAGAAGAGTTGGATCAGTGTAAATAGAATCATGAATGTTAAGATTGAGAATCCTTTTGCTTGTCCTAACTTTTCAATATATTAAAATCAGTGGGCTCCAAAATGCCAAGTCTCCATTGCAATGTTAAAAGAGCATCTGTTAAAGATGAATTTTTAACAAATGGTTTTACTGCTATTTTCATCTAATGAAAAAAAGACTGCGTTCCTAAAATTGGCTATGCATGAACGATGTATGATGTTGAATGAATAATTAATGGCCTGGCTTTCAATTTTGTATGCAAGGAGCTATCAACTGTGTCAATCTCTCCAAAAGGTCAATTAAATCTTGTATCTTACACAATTCTGTGGACAAAGAATGTAAGGCTTTCATTCACTTCTCGTTAATCACAGTCAAGGTTCAAGATTCAAATTTCAATTTATTGTCATGTACGTAAGATGCACAAAAAACTCCTTCGTCCTACAAAGGCAAACAAAAGGCCATCAAATAATCCAGTGCCTTGGTTTAAACAAAGAGGTAAAAGAGAGTTCCTTCAAAGATATTGAATGGCTATAGATCTCTCCACCTCCTCCAAAGTTGCTGCTCCCAGAACTCCCACCTCCTCCTAGCCATCCATCTGTTCAGCAGTTAGCCTGAGCTTGAGACCCCTTATTGGGATCACACCGCTTTAACCCTTGGTTCCAAAACCCTGAAGCACTGGAAAGCTGTTGGCACCTCAAAGCCTTTGAGGAGAGCTGGTGCCATCGCACTGTCACAAATCTTAGTCCTTATTCATGGTTGCCAGGAGTCAGTCACCAACAACCTGGCATAAGGCTTGCAGTCACTTGCCCAACCTGGAGCCTGCCATTGCAATTGCACTGAGCTGCTTACACTCCATACAACGGCCCTGGATGACCTTGTCCACTGTTGTGGTTTTCCCATTCTATTCAGAGTTTCTCCTCACTAAAGGCTCAGCTCATGTTTCCTCATCAAAATAAATTTATTCCAGTTCCTGGTTGAAATACATATAATAATGAGCAGCACTTGTTCATATTTCATTGAGTATGATCCTCTTTGGTCTGCAGAAGTGATAATGTGATTACATAAGCACACTTTTCTATTAGGTGCTGTGTTTTAAGTGAATGTTCTTCCTTTGCACAAATTAATGTCAGTGAACATATGAGAATCGCAGAATAAATGGTTGATATGCTACATAAATTGTTTTCTTAGCATTCAAATACTTTCTCAGGGAAGTGAAATATGTACTCATCACCTTGGAAGGGATTGTCAAGTACATAAAGTGCTGAAGAATCTTTAATGTTGCTGCATCGGGATTTTCATTTCCACATCTGTAAACATTTTTTCATCACACGTCACACTTTTACATTCCAGTAACTTTGTTAATATAGTTTTTTACATATTAAAGATTATTTGTCAAGATTTTGCAACATTAGAGTTAAAAAGATAGGCATGAAGGACAGTTGTGGATCTTCAGCGAAATTATCATGGATTTGTTTATTTGGGAAAGTTACATCCTTTTCCCAATAATTGGCAGTTGTCTTCCTTCCTTTGTCCAGTTTCCATCCTCTGGAATTCCAATGCTCTACTTTCTTCCCTCAAACCTATCAACTTGTCTGAGCTGAAGCCCTGTCATCCAGTTATCATTGTTCTTCATAGGGAAGATGTAAATCTATAGCACAGTGCAGGCTCTTTGGCCCACAGTGTTGTGCCCATCTAATAACCTATTCCTAATGACTGCCTTGAATTTCCTTACTGCTAACCCTCCATTTTTCTCAATGCCATGTTCCTATATCTATATCATGTTCCTATATGTCTCTTAAAAGATCCTATTGTACTCGCCTCCACCACCATTGCTGGCAGCACATTCTATGAATCCAACATTGTCTGTGTGGAAAAACTTGCTTCTTTCATCCCTCTGTACTTCTGTACAAGTACCTTAAAACAAAGTCATTTCAGACCATGGAAGAAGCCTCTGGCCATCCACATCAATGCTTCTCGTCATCTTATACATCTCTTTTGATGCTTTCCAATTTAAAATAACATACTTTTCTAATTCATCACTTTTTTTTTCTCAAGCTTTTTGCTTCATTTTCCAGCCAGGTGATGAAGGTGATGCTGGACCAGCTGGTCTCAAAGGTAGAAGAGGGCCTCCTGGAGAACCAGGCAATAGAGGTTCACTTGGAGTCCATGGTATAACAGGAGATATGGACTTACCTGGATTTTCTGGACCTGCTGGACCTCCAGTAAGTAAAACTTGACATCTGAAACATGTATGAATTCACATACCTTCAACTACCTTTGGTGCATTTGTGGACACAGAAGTATTCTACATCACAATACATGTGAGGATAAATCAAAATTATGGAGATAAATGTCTAAACTGATAATACTTGGTGAAGCCATGCTTACATTAGTTACAAAGGTTATTTTGTGAGAAATTAGATCACACAAGTGTGTTTTTATTGAATGAATTTTGATGCCTTGTAAGTAAATTATAAAAATATTATTTCACAAGATCATATGGTTTATGAAATTAAACCAGGTGCTTCTGGGAATGAGGTATGCAAGTGGGTATCAGTCATTTAGCATATGGCTAGTGAACCCAGAGATATCATCCACTTGTGAGCATTACCATTTGGAAATGGGACATGTTTGTCTCCAAGAAAGTTGTTGGCCACCTACAGCAAACAGCATTTTAAAGAACTCCATCCATTCACTGCAGCAGGATGATTTGTAAGGCACTCAGTTGACGAACATTAATCTTTGCAGATTGCCAGGAAACATGCAAGCCTGCTGTAAGGTCATACATTAACTATGGGTGAAGTTGAGTTATTCTCCACTTCACTGTGACTCTTTCACCTTGGCGAGCTACATGAACTGCAGCAATATGACAGGCAGGTGCTGGAGGCAGAGCTGAAACACCTTGAGGTCCTGAAGTGGGAAGGGGGAGAAAAGGCTGCAGACCCCATCCCTTAAGTGTGCCCTAGAGCCATGTTTATATGATTTTATGTCATAAGTGGCTTTCTGGACTGTGTCCGGCTGTGGATAGAGTTACAGGTATGGATATGTGCTTGAACTACACTGCCTATCATGGTTAAAGTCACTGTCACTTTGGACTTCTGGCTTATTCCTAGTATGCCATAATTCTCATGCACTAACAACTTGAAACAGAGTCACACACTCAGAATGGATGCATGTAGAACAATACACTGAGCACTTCAAAAAATTCTAGCATTTGTTCTCAGAAAGAATTTAATTCTAAGCAACTTTCCTTTAACAAATGAAGTTTTCGGCTATTTGATCTGAATACAAATACAGTCAATCTAAACCATTCCATCAAAGCAATGATGAACTTTCAATATCATTACAAATAGATTTTAGAAACAAAATCTTTATTTAAAAATAAATTGAACCCAGGGTGCTCAGTATGATGGCAACATGAGAATCCATAATCCTATACAACTATAAATAAAGGAATCACAAAAAATGTAATATTTATGGTGAATCATTTACAATTTTTACCTATTTTAGGGTCCAGTTCTATCCTCCAGTCATGTGATTGAAATCTGCAAAAGACTTGTCCTTGAACAGTTATCACTCTATACAAGTATGGTGAAAAGAAAATGTATCAATGCATGCCCTCTTTATGGAGATGTTCCCATGGGTCCTCCTGGATTAATTGGTGAAAAAGGACAACCTGGGAAACCTGTGAGTAAGATAGTTATTGAAGGAAAATGATTGTAAACCATGACTACCAATTGGTAAGCTTTTGCCTAAATAAAGCCCCCAAAATAGCAAAAGCTGGAAATGCACAACATTTAGCTTGGGAGGTTGAGAGGCTTAAATAGCCATGTGAGCTAAAATGATTTGTTAATACATCAATAAAGTAAGTAAAAGTGGGTTTAGACTGACCACATAAGAGGGTTTAACTTGTGCACGAACGATCAAGGAGCTCGTTTCAATGGACTTTAGAATGTGAGAGATTCTTGACCGGCTGATTTATTTCTGAAATTGATTTAAATTTTCATTGACATCAAACATAGAAATTTATAGCACAGTACAGATCCTTTGGCCCACAGTGTTTAAATTTAAGTTTGGGCATTCAGTACGGTTCCAGACCCTTTCTGCCTTCGAGCCTATGCCGCCCAATTACACCCAATTAACCTTCAACCCTGGTATGTTTTTTAACGGTGTGAGGAAACCAGAGCACCTGGAGGAAACCCATGCATACATGGGGAAAACGCACAAATTCCTTACAGAGAGCGCCAATTTGAAGCCCGATCTCTGGCACTGTAACAGCATGGCACTGTAACAGCATTGCACTATCCGCTAGGCTAACTGTGCCACCCTGTATTGAGCTAACTGTGTTGAGCTGACATAATAACCTAATCAACCCACAGCCTAGAATTTCCCTACTACACAACTCTCCAGTTTTCTGTTCCATGTACGTATCTAATAATTTCTTAAAAGAGCCCATTGTATCTGTTTCCACTACTATTGCAGGCAGTGCATTCTATGCATCCACCACTCTGTGTGGAAAAACCTACTCCCAAGAACCTTAAATTTATGCACTTTGTGTTACAAATAATGTTTAACTTTGTCTTTGCAGTTTATTTCAGTGTTGTGAGAAAACAAACAGTTCTACCTGGACTGGATTAACTCTTGAAATGTGCTGCCTAAGATGCATACATCCTTGTGGTATCAACATTTGCTCAAATGAATGAGATGGTGACATTTCCTGGACCACTGTTGTTCAGAACAAAGTGATATGAAGCACTAAAGAACAAAAGAAAGAGCAATTACACTATTCTGAGGAATATGTTTGGCTTGGATCTTATGCTTGGCCTGTTCCATCCATTAAAATCAAAGTCACTTTGACTTCTCACCTCAGGATCTCTCCAAGTGACCATAGCAGATTTCTACTGTGTCTCCCATTTTGCCATTCATCAATGAGGTCAAACATATTCTTCGCAACAGTGCGATTGCTCTGGGTTTTGTAATCACAAAGAAATTATTATACCTACTCTCCAAAAGTGACTTCTCAAGCATGTTTAGTTTCCCACAAATATCAACAGCCATTGATTGCACTGATGTAGTTAAGAACGAGTCTTTAATACTCCAGACCACAACAGGATGGAAAAAGCAGGTTTAGCTTCCCACAAATATCAACAGCCATTGATTGCACTGATGTAGTTAAAAATGAGTCTTTAATACTCCAGACCACATCAGGATGGAAAAAGAGGTTCTATTATTTGAGCTTACTTTGGATGTCGCTGGCAGCTGTCCAAAGATAGGGATCAGGAGTGCGATGAAGAATTAAAGTGACAGATGACTGGATGTTCAGGTTTACTCTTGCAGTTTGAATAGAGATATTTTACAAAGCACTCATACTACAATTTGCCTTTGAATTCTTCAGTTTCAAAGAAACTACACTGTGAGCACCACATTCCAATCTAATAAATTGGAAGGCATGCAAGTCAATTCCTGCTTTATGTGAAAGATTACTTTCAGTTACTAGATTTTTGGAAGTGACAAGGTAAAAGGAAGGTGTTGTACCTTCTGCAATTTCATTGGAAAGTGACATAAAGAAAGTGATAGATGGAGATAGAGGACTGTATTAGGGAGTTGCAGAGGAAACTTTCCTTCATAATGCTGAAAATTGAGGGGAGAGGAGGACATATCCTTTAGTGGAATCCTATTGAAGGTGGCAGAAATTCTGGAGGATGATTCATTGGACGTGGAGCCTGGTTGAGGTGAAGGCGAGATCAAGGAGAATCCTAACATGGTTCTGGCAGGGAAGAGAGGGGAGTGAGAGAAGTGCAGGAAAATAGAGGAGATGCAGTGGAAAACCCTGTCAACAATAATGGAGGATGTGGCCACCATTAGGGAGAAGGCAGGATATCTCAAAGGCATAGGTGTACAATGTCTCACCTTTCTATGCACCTTAGAGGCTTCCTTTTAATTCCTAATTTTACAAATTTTAAATGAAAGGCCATTGAACCAAAATCTTATTTCTGTGTTTCTCTCACTCCATAGATGTTATTGGATCTGGTAAGTATTAATAGGATCTGCAATATTTTCCTTTTTGACAAGACAGGATTATGTTTCCAGTAAGAAAAATAGGAAACTTCAGCATTTAGTTTCTTAATTTAAATTAAGACTAGTTCTGAATACTAGGCAGAATGCCTCTGGTTATTCTGCAAATGTCCACTTAGCTTTCAGTAACTTGTCTCTCCAATTCTCTGCCTTACTTCACTCTGTCCTCTGTCTTTGACCACCCACGCTGTTCCAATAATGCACATTAACTTGGGGAATATATCTTTGTCTGGCCATATTGTAGCCCTCCAAACTCAATAATAAATTTAACAGATTTAGATAGCCAGGTTGTTTTTGTCTTTCCAGGTATATTAATGGCTATTTCAGTTACAATTTTTCCTTTATTTTCTATCTCCACCTGCTAGAATTTAAAATCATGGTCACTTTGACTGCTTTAGTTAACATCCTATCACCAACATTCTCTCCACCCCTCCCCATTCTGCAACTTAAATGGGCTTGTTTTTTTTCCCCCTCGCTTTTCCAGTTCTAATGAAAAGCCATTGACCTTTGGATGATTTCCAGTTCTAATGAAAAGCCTTTGGATGATCAGCCATGATCACAGTGAATGGTGGTGCTGGGTCAAAGGGCCGAATGGCCTACTCCTGCACCTATTGTGTACAACATTGACTGCTGCTCTTTCTATTGATGCTACTTGACCCAAGTACTTCCAACATTTTATATTCTTGTTAAGAGTTTAATGTGGAATTTGTTATTCTGTGACTGATATGTCAGTACTAAAAAGCTTACATCTAGGAAAGTGAATGAGTTTGGAATTGGATTGCCTGGTTCCTTACAGTGAACTATACAATGCATTATAGCAACTGGGTATCATACACACTTTCTAAAATTTGAGATGCACCACAAATTTCTATCCCAGCTTCTTAAAATGAGAAAGACAAAGAAGTAAACCTAGCAAAGAGTTTTAGTGAAGAGAGTAGCTACCCAATCAGAAATAAAAAAAAATTACTAGATCATTGTAGATATTGCTGATTAGAATTTTACTTAGCAAGAACCCTGGTACCTTGGGTTGTCTATTTCTCCCTTTACAATAATGGAACATGGCAGCCAATGGCCTACAAGATAAATTGTCCAGGCTAAATATTTGATCTTTTGCCATAAATCCATGATTATTTAACGTATGGAATGGGCTTTTGCTCATTTATTATCTCCCAGTTTGCATTTATTATCATTCATTAAATGACTTTATTTCTTGCCTTTTAGCTTGAATTCTACATTTAATGTTTACTTTTATCAACGTAATTAACTGAATTTGAACATAACTTTTTTCTGATTCAACTAACAAAATCTGTTTTTAAGGGGAGGCCAGGAATCAGTGGACAAAATGGAGAAGGGCCAGAAGGATTCACTGGAGAACCCAGTGATCTAGGATTACAAGGGCTGAAGGGTCTATTTAGTTATAATTATTATAAAAATAGTTTTGTTGTGTATTTTGTTGATATTCGATATCACTTTGACAGCTTCATGTCATAACAGTAGAATTCATCAATCAGTTTGCTTTGATCACTTTCTAATCAGTTACATTTACTTAATCATAAAAAAATCTTTACCCACTACTTCTAACCCCACATCAACCTGTTTAAATTTTCTCCCCAACTCAACTGACAGTAATAATAATAGTCAGCCATGTTCAAAGAAAAAATTCCCTGATACTTTCAAGATATTGTGATCACAGAATCTCAGTCAGGGAGGTGGGGGAAGATACCAGTCTAAATTATAAGTGAACAGCTTTGGCCTGTAGTTTAATGTGAGCTCTTCCTTGCTCTGTATTCGAGTAAAGATGTTTAAACAATTTGCTTGTTTAATGCAGTGATTCATCTCCATTGGCAGCATAAAGAACTGTCTGCTGTGTCAGGGTTATATAATATTGTAGAGGGAGTGCCAAACAAACATTAAGCCACTTACTTACATATCCAGGTTATTTAAATCTTATTGGAATCATGGCCTAGATGCCAATTTTTGTCACTGCATAGTTCTCTTTCTGATCTTCCACATTAAAGATTCTAATGACCAAAGATTGGCACAGACAATTGTTCAAATTCTTTGCAACAAAACTTTGAGATTGAATCTATTTCCCATTATACTTGCTAAATTGCAACACACTGAAGTGTTCTTCTATCTACTTTAGTATTGGAAAGAATACTGATCCATGGCCCTCTTTGATAAATGTTGCTAAACTGTAACAGCACTGGTCCTGCATGATGGCACTTCAATTGATATACAGATGTTACTTGATCCTAATTTTCAGTTAGGCTTAAAGGCTTAATCATGTGCAGAATTAAAGATTTGTTGGCCTAGTATCCACCCACGAAGGCTTTAGTTTCCCTGTGAGACTTGGAAGCACTTCTCCTGACTGAAATAATTTAGTTCTCTCAGTGGTTCCCCAACGGCTTTCCAGAAACTCAGGATTTGTCCATAATTTTATTATGAGTAGACAAATTCCCAGTTTTACTTGAGAATACTTGTTCTAAGAATTGGAAATACAGTGTATTTGCTGTCTGTTAATCTCAAAGTAACAACTGTTCATGGAAAAAGATTTCTTTCTGAACATTTCATATTTCTTACATCATTTCTGACTTCAGGTGAACATGGAGATCCTGGTGACCAAGGTTCTCAAGGTGTTGGGCTGTCTGGATTTATAGGAGCACAGGGCTCAAGAGGTAATGTGTATTTTATTGTGCATTATTGTTACTGTGTATTAAAACACTTCTTGGCCTTCCTTGGATCAGGTGCAACACATTTTGTGGATGACACAATTTAGAGACAATAAAATAAAAACAATCAAAGAAAAATTGTCACTTCCTGCATATCTGCTGTACATTCAAAAGTAGTGTGATCTGGTGTGTTTGGGAAGTATCAGGTTCAGTGGGTTCACAGAGAAATTAGCCAAGACAAAAACTATAACTGTGCAAGCAGGCACATCAGGCACAAGGGACTCCTACACTGGTGGTTGCTTTGCCTATCATACTCTCCTGCATGTGTACACACTTCACATTTAGGGATTTTCAAACCTGCTCCCAATTCCCTGTACCAATAGTTGGGGGGGGGGGGTGGGGGGGTGGTGGCTGGAGTCCAGCCTTGATTGGCATGTGATGTGACTTCCGAATAGGTTTCAGACAGGGAGGTCACGTGATCCTCTACAATCCACAATGTTCCAGACAGGGAGGCCACATATTCCTCCACAATCCACATATAATACCAGGACATACCAACTGGCATTCAATTCTTATTCAGACATTATTTCTACAAGTAAATGTGCTGAGAAACAACAGTGTTTGTAAGGTCTGCTTTCATGTTAGCTCAAGAAAGACCTACCTGAGCAGGTCCCAGGTCATGGATTCCATTTTCACCAGGTAGGTTCTTTAGGTTGTCCCTGGGATCCCTAAAACCTCCATCTCCCTGTTACAACCCCAAATCCTCAAATCAATAAACATTCCCCTCTTGAATCTCATGTCCGATCATTATGAGATGCCTCCATTAATTCTCATTTGACCTTTATTACCATCAAACTCCTTTTTATCCAATCACTATAAATTGCCTACCCATCTTGCACTTAATGCCCAAATCAACTGATCCTTAGTCTAACATTACCCCAACAATCTGCCAGCTGACCCTTCAGCTTCTTATTGTAATTTAATCCAACTCACAAGTTCTTAACTTTCATCCATCCCACTCTGGGAACCCTAAATCCCAATCACAAGTGAAGTCCTAATTTCCAATGGACCTATTTTTATATGCTCAGTTGAGCATACAAGAGTTATATGCAAGTTGAATACTAAACATGTTAGCTCACTGTGCACTGCTTACTAAATCAATCTTTACAGGTATCTTGTAATTTCTAGCCATAAAAGGCTAGAAAACTCTTCTAGTGTTATTTATGTGAAATTCACACAGGTGAACATGGAAAACCTGGATTAAGCATACATGGACAATCAGGGCATCAAGGTCCTCGAGGTCACAGAGGACAGCAAGGCTTAAGGAGATCCAGGACACAGGGGAATTCCAGGTGTCTGCAGAGCAACAGGATGTGTCTGGAAGGTTGCCTAGAATCATTACAATCATTATCCTGAGTCACCACACATTCCACTTCCAGAAATGCACTGATTATAGAAGAATATGTTTAAATAATACTCTTATAAAAACAAATGTGTCAATAAATACAAACAATTTGCACGATTTCTCTGGGTACTTGCTAAAATACTTGAATTGTAAAAAAAATCTGATTAGAACTCCATAAACAAGAAGAATTGAATTGTTTATTGTCGGGTGTACCAAGTTATAGTGAAAAGCTTTGTTTTGTGTGCTCTCCAGGCAAGTCAACCCACACTCAAATACAACAAGTAATACAAGAATAAAACAAAAGTGCAAGGCATAGTGCTACCACAGGGGTTCCCAACCTTTTTGTTCCTCTGTACCCCTTGAGCATTTTTATAGGTTCCCGTGTACCCCTCAAAATTAAGGATAAAAAAACGACATTGTGCAATCTGACTCCAGATTACAACACCATGTACAGTAGTGATAATTCTCTCAGACCCAATGTACCCCCGGAAAAGTGCAAATGTACCACTGGGGGTACATGTACCCCAGGTTGGGAACCCCTGTGTTACCAGGACAAAGTGACAGACTATGGAGACAATTACAGTACAGTTAAATATTGCAAGGAATCATTTTATAACAATGAGAGGTCCATTCAAATCTCATAACAGCAGGAAAAAAAACCTGTCTTTGAACCTGGATGTTTGAGCTTTCAAGCTCATGTATATTCTGACAGAAAGGACGAGGAAAGTGGGTGACCAGAAGGATTTGGATCCTATAAAATATTGACAGCGGGAGGTATAGACGGAGTCAATGGAGGGGAGGTTGGTTTGCATGATGGCCTAAATTGCATTCCACAGCTCTATGCAGTTTCTTATAGTTTGGGGCAGAGCAGTGGTGATGCATTTGGACAGGATACAGATATAAAAATTGGTTAAAAAAAAATTTGGGGACATACCAAATTTCCTAAGTTTCTGAGAAAGTAGCGACATTCATGTCATAGTATCAACTTGAAGCTCTTCACCATCCCCACCTCAACACCATTTATAAAACAGGGGCATGTGGCTCAATTTTTTGGTCAATCATCAGCTCCTCCATTTTACAGCATTGAGGGAAATGTCATGACATCAGAATTTCTTTCTACTTTCTGTAACCATCTCATTATTGTTTGATTAAAGGTTTGTTTTATGATGTGACGACTTGAAGTTTGTGATTTGTTACACATTGATAATCCTGTCTCATGATATTTAATTGTACTTGTATTAAAAAGAAGCATAATTTTCCAAAATGCTTGAGAAGTTCCACATTAATGTAAAACTAATGACAGTTCAAAATTAATTTATCAATATTCTACTGTTTGGAATGATACAAAAATAATTTAAAAAAACCTGAATAACTAGAAGGATATCACTGTTCTAAAGTTTTCTTAGGAATACTGTGGTGTGAATTAAAAAGCAATTTAAAAAATCATATGAGAGATTAGATAAATTGGAATTACTCCACATACAGAGGTGCATTCTGGACCATCTTATTTATCATTGGAGTCAAAGGAAAAATGTCCCTTCATGACAAAAGAATCAATATTTGACATGCCAATTTCCACTTTTTGCCAAATTATTTAATATTTCAATAGCAAATTGAGGAAAAAGAAGCTTATTATGCCTCAGGAAATGCCCATTCCGCCCAATACATTCATGTCATCTCCCTGAACAATCTCATCTGTCCCAATTTGCTGCAACCTATTCTCTCTCAAGGGCCCATCTTTATTTTTTTTAAACTACTGATCTACATTAAGCAGCCATTTAACATACCAGCACATTTTTCATATGTTGGGAGGAAATCAGAGAACTGCAGTGTGAATTTGCAAATTCCACATCGGCAGAACCTAGAGTTCGAACCTGGATTCTTGGAGTTATAAGGCAGTGATGCTAATTGTTGTGCCATTCTAACACTCCTATCATCAGTCACACGTTGGCTTTTACAATTAGCTTTGAAACAATCAGGTATCTTAAATGACATCTTAGAGCCCAAGAATAGAAAATAATGCACAATTAAATTGGCATTTTCAACCACGTAATAAAGCAAAATTTAGCACCTTTTTTGTATACATAAGAGAATTTGGTGCTCCCATACAATTCAAAGTTGAAACATTCTTGCAATTTACAATGAGCATTTGAGGAAAGTGAAAGTTAATCAACTTGGGAACCAAGAAATTCTATTGTAAAGAGCATTAAACTACAAACATCCTTTACCAGCCATATTGCACACATCTTATCGAGCATGCACTTTGTGCAATATTTTTACGGTCACTTACGTCTGTGTGGATGCAGCCAGGAAAGTGCCCAGGGCTTCAGTTCATTTCTGTGCAACACTCGGCCGGGACCCATGCTGGATGTGATTGAAACCGATGGAAGTTGCCCGTGAGATCCAACCCAACAGCTGTGAATTTCAGCCTTCATTTCCAAAGCGGCCTCGAAGGGCGGTGCGGTGCCCGCCTTCTTATCCCGCCCACCATGCACCTCGCGCAGACGAGGACCCACCTGGCCAACCGCCGCCCCTCGCGCGATCGAGCATGTCGAGGCGTGACCCTCGTCCCACGGCACCCGCGCGAGGCGCGTGCGGCTGCAAAGTTGGCGAGCGCCGCTTCGGACGCGGCAGCGAACATGGCGCAGTAACTAAACGGCCGAGATGAGCGGCAGTTTATAAAGCAAGCGTTCCAATGAGTAGTTCTGCCACTCCCGTCCAACGGCCAGAGGCTATGATGGACGAGGTGGATGCTTCCAGCCCCGAGGCGTATGTAAGTGTCCTGTGGCAGAGCGGACAGCTGGGCCTTGTTTACTACAGCGCAAATGAATGCACAGTGTACATCATGCCCGATGCCCCGGACTCGCAGGATCTCAAGTTGCTGAAGAAATTGATGGAAGAAATCCAGCCCAGGTGCATCTTAACGAGTGCAAAGCAAGACCATAACATGGCGGACTTCCTTCAAGCAATGGGGACCTCCAACCACGGAGAGGACGGGAAGCCAGAAATAGCCCTCTTCCCCAACGTGGACTTCGGGCTCAATATTAGCAAGCAGCGGGTGTTGTCGGCGAACCTGCCCTTTGTCGCGTCGCACCTGTCCGAAGCAGAGAAAATCGTGTACCTGGCGTCGATCATCCCATTCGAGTGCACCACCATGTTGCGAGCACTCGGCGGGCTACTGAAGTTCATCGAGAGGAGGAGAATTGGAGTGGAATTGGAAGATGCCAGTGTGAGCGTGCCCATTCTGGCAATCAGGAAGTTTACACTCCCTGACATGGTGCATATTGACCAGGACGCTTATTGCGTCCTGCAGATTTTTAAATCGGAAGTTCACCCATCTGTATACAAACTGGCGTCAGGGCTGAAGGAAGGTCTCAGTTTGTTTGGCATTATGAATCGCTGCAAATCCCAATGGGGGACAAAGTTGATGAGACTGTGGTTCATGCGCCCAACAAAAAACCTGGAGGAGCTGAACAAGCGGATGGATATCATCCAGTTTTTCATGCTGGCCAGAAACACTGAAATAGTGCAGACACTTCAGGACTGCTTGAAGCACATCAGAAATGTACCAATGATTCTCAAAAGGATGACACTGACCTACACCAAAGTGAGTGACTGGCAGGCCCTTTATAAAACAGTGTACAATGCCGTGTGCATTGGAGACGTTTGTAAATCCTTGCCCAGGTCCATAGAACTTTTTACAAAGATCTCTCAGACTTTCACAGATGATCTTCATTATATTGCCAGTCTCATCAGCAAAGTGGTGGACTTTGAAGGGAGTAATACAGAAAACAGATTCATTGTTAGGCCTAATGTGGACCCAGCTATAGATGAAAAAAAGCGCCAACTGATGGGCCTGTCAGATTTCTTAACAGAAGTAGCAAGGAATGAACTAACACTACTGGATAGCAGGATTCCTTCATGCTGTGTTATCTACATCCCACTAATTGGATTTCTTCTAACTATTCCACGCCTTCCAAGCATGGTAGACAAGGATGACTTTGAAATAGAAGGACTGGATTTTATGTTTCTATCTGAGGGCAGGCTTCACTACAGGAGTGCCAGAACCAAAGAGCTTGATACAATGTTGGGAGACTTGCATTGTGAAATCCGGGACCTTGAGACAGCTGTCATGTACCAGTTGCAGGCAAAGGTTTTGGAAAAGTCTGCTGTCCTCTATGATGTGATGGAATACACAGCCCAGTTGGATTGCTTGATTTCTATGGCTGTTGTAGCCCGAGAAAACACCTACATAAGACCAAGATTTACCAAAAAGAATATAATCAATATTAAAGATGGAAGACATCCTCTCATGGAAATGTGCACAAGGACATTTGTTTCAAATTCCATCAATACTGATGAAGAGCATGGAAAGATTTGTATCCTCACTGGTCCAAATTCTAGTGGAAAAAGTGTATATCTTAAGGAGGCAGGCCTTATTGTGTTCATGGCACTAATAGGTAGTTACATACCTGCCACAGAGGCAGAAATTGGATTAATAGATGGAATTTACACTAGGATCCAAAGCCGTGAATCAGTGTCTGTGGGACTTTCTACATTCATCATAGACTTAAATCAGGTGGCAGCTGCAGTTAACAATGCTACAGAGAGATCTCTGGTACTAATTGATGAATTTGGAAAAGGAACCAACAGTGTTGATGGCTTATCTCTTCTTGCAGCTGTTCTCAGGCATTGGATGAAGCAAGATATGAAATGCCCTCATATTTTTGTATCTACCAATTTTCATAGTTTAATTCAGCTTAATCTACTCCCTACTATTAAACTCATGCGATACTTAACACTAGAGACTCTACAGGATGGAGAGGAGTTGGTGTTTTTCTACCAGCTGAAGGAAGGTGTCTCCACTGACAGCTATGCTGCCAATATAGCTATACTGGCTGGGATGCCACCACAGGTTGTGAAGCGAGGGACACAGATTTCTGAGCAGTACCGTCGCGGACAGCCCATTTGTCGAATTGACTGTCCATCAAAAACAAACCAGTTAAGTGCATATAAAGTATTGGTAGATAAATTTCTTCAATTGGACCTTAGTGACCCTAACACAGACCTAATGGAATTTTTGAACAAGGGGGTTATGGCATGTACAACAACTGAGCTATAACGTGCCTTGTTATTGAACTGCTTCACTCTGTGACTTAAAACAAATTGAACTCATTGCTATTGTTCAAGAATTTAATGCTGATTCTCAGTGATTTTTTTAATGGATAAACAAAAATCTAGGGTTTGCAGTTATTCAAGCTTTAAGGTGAGTGTATTAAAATTAGATTGATATTCATAATTAAAGTTTAGTTTTTTGTCAATCTGTTGAGATCTTAACATTGTGACATTGTCAATGCTGTAGTATCCACGTGTAGGTTCAACTTAAGAATTAGGAGCAGGAGTAGACCATCTGGCCCATCAAGCCTGCTCTATCATTTAACAAGATCATTGCTGATCAGGCCATGGACAACGCTCCTCCTATCTGCCCTTTCCTCAAAAGCTTTAATCACCTACAATTTCACAGATTCACTGCTCTCTAGGAAAAGTAGATCCTCCTCTTCTTCATCCTAAATCTCCTTTGAATCTTGCCCTGTCCCGTAGTTCTATTCTCACCTACCAGTGTAAACAAATTTTCTTGCTTTTATCTTTTCATAATTTTGTGTTTCTGTAAGATCCCCTCTTTTTCATGTGAATTGCAACCACTATAGTCCCACCACTGAATCTCTCCTCAAAGG
Source organism: Narcine bancroftii (assembly GCF_036971445.1). Lineage (NCBI taxonomy): Eukaryota > Metazoa > Chordata > Chondrichthyes > Torpediniformes > Narcinidae > Narcine > Narcine bancroftii. The sequence continues at coordinate 127,591,365 of NC_091474.1, read as the reverse complement.
CTAATCCCCTCAGGAATCAACTTGGTAAGATTATCTGCACCACTACCAACACCAGTAAATCCTTCCTCAAGAAAGGAGATCTGCACACAGTAGTCCAGGTGTGGCCTCCCCAGAACCCTGGAGAGTACATAGATGTACAACCCTGAGAATCTTTTTCTTGCAGGCCAGGCACAATTTCTACTTATTGGTAGGGCAAAAAAAAAAAATGCTCAAGGAAAGATATTTGTATAAAGAAAAATGTAACCAAGAAGGCAGTGCAAACAAATTGTAATACAGAAAATAAATATTCAGTTGTAGTGGGTTGTGCGTGAGCGCAGCGAAAAGACTGAGCCAACAGGCTGAGAGCTCAAGTAACACAAATGCTTTACATTGAATTCTGTGCTGTAGTCTTTAAGACTGTGTCTGGCCTGCCCCTCATGTTCTTGAGCTTGTATCATGCTGATGCAAATCCGCATGTGCTCTTCTGGTCTGGACCAGAAGAGAAGGTCCCGCGATGCCATCTTTGCCTCAGCTGTCCCACTGACTGCACATGACAAGCGGGGCTGATTCACCGCTGCTACACCGACATGCTTCGCCACACAACTCCTACCCCTAGAACTGGCACTGATGGTCTTATGATGCATTGAGGGTGAGGTCTGCTGTCTGGGCGGCCGACCCCCTACATATCGGTGGGGGAACCTGTACTGGTTGTGACAAGTCCAGATAACATAACAATTACAGCATGGAAACAGGCCATTAGGCCCTTCTAGTCCGCACCGAACCAAACACCCCTCTCTAGTCCCACCTCCCTGCACAATGCCCATAACCCTCCATCTTCTTCTCATCCATATACCTGTCCAACCTTTTCTTAAATAATACAATTGACTCCGCCGCCACTATTTCTCCCGGAATCTCATTCCACACGGCTACCACTCTCTGAGTAAAGAAGTTCCCCCTCATGTTACCTCTAAACCTCTGCCCCTTAATTCTTAACTCATGTCCTCTTGTTTTAATCTTTCCTCCTTTTAACGGAAATAGTCTATCCACATCCACTCTGTCTATCCCTTTCATAATCTTAAATACTTCTATCAAATCCCCTCTCAACCTTCTACGCTCCAAAGAATAAAGACCTAATCTGTCCAATCTCTCCCTATACTCTAGATGCTTAAACCCAGGTAACATTCTGGTAAACCTTCTCTGCACTCTCTCCACTCTGTTTATATCCTTCCTATAATTAGGCGACCAGAACTGCACACAGAACTCCAAATTAGGCCGCACCAACGTCTTATACAATCTCAACATCACCTCCTAACTCCTATATTCCATGCAATGATTGATAAAGGCCAGCATACTAAAAGCCTTCTTCACCATCCTATTCACGTGAATTTCTACCTTCAGGGAACGATGTACTGTTACTCCTAAATCTTTCTGCTCTTCTGTATTCATCAATGCTCTCCCATTTACCACGTCTGTCCTATTCTGGACAGATGGGCTGGTTTAAAGCAGTTCAATGTGAACAGTTTCTCCCTTCTCCCAATGTCGAATGTAGATGTGGATGCGTTCTTTTGCAGCATCTTGTAAGGACCCTCATAGGGGTGCTGGAGAGGCGACCTGTGTGCATCCCTTCGCATGAATACATACTCGCAGGAGGATAAGTCTGGGGGGGGTGGGGGTGAGTGGAAAGGTGGTTGACTGTGTTGCAATGGTGGTGTGAGGGAGTCCATCTTGTCTCACGGTCTTTCCAGTACGACTACGGTGTCAGTGGTCTGACTGAGTGTTGAAGGAAGGAACTAGCCTAGGACTACAAGGGTCTCGCTATAGACTAGTTCATCTGAGGAGGCTTGGAGGTTGTCCTTGGGCGCTGTGCGTATCCCCAGGAGAACACAGGGTTGTTCATCTACCCAGTTGGGCTTCTCGAGCCATGCCATCGGTGCTGATTTCAGGTGCAGATGGAAGCATTCGACCAGCCCTTTGGGCTGAGGATGGTAAACTGTGGTGCGATGTAGTTGGGTGCCCAGGAATTTGGAGAGCTTGTTCCACAGGGAAGAGGTGAATTGGGCTCCTTGGTTGGTAAGTGTGCTGGGACACCAAAATGGGAGAATTAGGAAGAGAGGAAAGCCCTGGCACATGTATCGGTGGAGGCGTTCAGAAGGGGAATGACCTCTGGCCATCGAGTGAACCTGTCCACGACTGTGAGCAGGTAGCGTGACCTTCAGGAGACTGGCAAGGGCTCAACTATGTCAGGTGGACATGGTGGAACCTGTGGGTTGGAACATCAAACTACTGGACAAGGGGCTTGGTGTGTTGCTGGGTCTTGTCCTTGCAGGTTTTTGCCCACTCTGTGATCTGCTTGCGTAAGCTGTGCCAGACAAATCAGGAGGATACCATCCACACTGTCTTTAGAATGGAGGGGTGAGGCAAGCTGTGTATTGTGTCAAAAACTGTTCTCCACCGTTGGGCAGGGAATAGTGGTTGAGGTTGGCCCGTGGAGATGTCACAGAGGAGAGTAGTGCCATTGGCATCTAGTGGGAGGTCCTAGAGCTGCAATCCTGTGACCCCAGTCCTGAAGCTGTACATTTCAGGGTCGTGCTGGGCTTGAGCCAGGTCATGGTAATCAGTGCCTTGCGACAAGGCATTGACTCCTGGCCTGGAGAGTGCATCTGCGACAATGCTTTGTTGTCCAGGAGATGGCTTATGGAGGTGGTGAATTCAAAGACGTAGGATTAGTGCCTCTGTTGTGGGCAGACCAAAGGTCGGAGGACTTGGAGAGGATGAACATGAGTGGCTTGTCCATGTAGACCTTGAATGGCCATCCCTCCAGGAAGTAATGGAAATGGTGCACAGCCATGTAGAGGGCTAGCAGATCTCTGTCGAATGTGCAGTACTTCAGTTCAGGCAGTAATAGGTGGAGACTGAAAAAGGCGAGATGTCTCCATGAGTTGTAACCGCATGTTGGATTCGTCGACTGTGAGGTGTTACAAGCCCAGAGGACCCCAAAACCCAGCAGCAATAGATATTCACCAAGGCAAATGGTTACTTAAACAAAAGTTGCTTTTAATTATCTTTAAACATGAAAACAGGATCAAACTTTAACTTATCACTATTGATTTAACTAACCTAACTTAGCCCCCTTCTAATTCTAAGCGCACATATTTGTAATGTGTGTGTAAGTTCAGAAAAGTTAGTTGATTCACGGTCCAATCTCACTTCTCATTCCTCCAAGTTCACTAGTTGCAGGCAATTCTTATACTGTGCTCAGAATTTAACATTTATAAAGTTTACTAGGCTTTGGTGCTTAAAAGGTAAATGGTTTCCGCTCAGGAAGGTTCTTGTCAGTTTCAGAGAGAGGTTCATTGTACGCTGACACCCAAACTTGATTTCTTTTTTAATCAGCAACTTCAGTATCTTGCCGAAGAAACTTGCCCCCTCAGGGTTCTCCCAATAATAATCTCTTTCTTTCAGGTAACCGCAGAGTTCCTTTTTGTTTCTCTTATTTCAAGTGAAACATTAGACAGCCAGTCCTCTCTTCTTGCATGAACCACAGGACTTTGACCAGGCTGAACTAAGCACTCTTCCAATGGGGTTTTCCAGAAGCTTGCCAGCTTGTCCTGTTCCAGTCCCAGTTGCTGCTGCTGACTGTAAAACTGTAGAGCTGATCTGTGTGTGTGTCTCTCTCTCTCTCGCGCTCTCTCTCTCTCTCTGAGAGAAAAAGCCTGTTTTACTCTCCCAGCTTGCAAAACCACATGACCCTCCTACAACAGCAAGTTCCACTCCATACAGAATGTGATTCCACCAAGTTCTTTCATCTGTTGTCTTTTTGTAATCAACACTTCATTAGTGAAGTCTCTTGGGTACTCTCCAAAGCTTTTGCAAAGGGTGTTGGCCCTGACATGTCTAGCATTAGCAGAGCTCCAGTATTTTAAATAAGATTTGTTTTAAAGTGTTTGTATGTGACCTACACTAAAAATGCACCCCAATTTATCTCCAAAAAACATATCTATATTCTGTCACAGAGGGCCATCAGTACATCCACTTGTAGGTGGAATAGCGTTGTTGTATTAGCCAGGGCCTTCATGATCTCCTCGAAAATGTTGTGAGCTTCTTCCGCTCACATGAGCTCCTTTGTCAAGCTCAACATTAGAACAAAGAGAAGGCACTCATTCCTGTTTTGGTGGCCACTGGGATGAACCTGTTGTAAAAATTCACCATGTCCACGAACTCTTGTAGCCCCTTTTGTGTCGTTGGTTTGGTGAACTGTCATATAATCTCCATCTTGTCGGGTAGAGGAGTGGCATCATCTTTGGTAATTTTGTGGCTCAAAAAGTCGATCTGTTCGAGGTCAAACTGGCACTTTGCCAGGTTAATAGTAAGGCTGAACTCAGTAAGGCAGTTGAAAAGCTGACGTAGGTGTGCATTGCGCTCCTCAGATATCTTGTTGGCTACCAGGATATCGTGGAGGAAGGTGGAAAGGAAGGGCAAGTCTCTGTTGACCATGTCCATGAGGCGCTGGAAAGTCTGGGCCACATTCTTCAAGCTGAAGGGCATGTGGAGGAACTCAGAGAGGCCAAAAGGGGTGATGATGGTGGTCTTTTGGACATCGTCAGGGTGCACGGGAATCTGATGGTATTCCTGGATCAGGTTAACCTTAGAGAAGAGCTTCACGCCATGGAGGTTTGCCGTGACATCTTTGATGTGGGGAATGGGTTAGCAGTCAGGCATTGTTGCATCGCTGAGGTGTCTGTAGTCTCACAGGGTCTCCAGCTGCCATTGGACCTGGATACCAAGTGGAGGGGTGAGGCCCACGGGCTATCAGAATGGCAGACAATGCAAAGTTCTTCCATGTGTTTAAGTTCTTCCTAGGGGAGGTTGAGTTTGTCTGGGGCTAGGCGACGGGCTTGAGAATGCAATGACGGGCCTATGGTCACAATGTGGTGTTGGATGTTGTGCTTCGACATGATAGTGGTGAACTAGGGGAGCAGGATGGAGGGATAGCTCCATGGAGCCTCCTTGGAGGCGAGCTGGGTGGATGGTTCATTGGATATGCCAAGGGCACCGTTTGGAAAGTCTCTGCATAGAGTAATCTTCTGCTCTGGAGGTCCACCAGTAGAGAGTGTGCCTGAAGGAAATTTGCACCTAATAGAAGCTTGTCCACCGAAGCTTGCATAAATGACCAATTGAAAGTGGTCTCACTGAAACTTACAGGAATTTGCCTCTTACCAAAAGTTTTGATGGCTTATCTCTGCTCCCATGTCCATGAGAACCTGAGGCCCAAGATCCTGTCCCAGACATGGAAAAGATTGTTTGATTGGGCACCCACCACAGCCACTAATGGTGGCTGACTCCGTTGATACCCGGAAATGAGCAAGACTGGCAGTACCTGCGTACTGATACCCTCCAATGCTGATGGTAGAAGCACCATTTTGGGTCAGGTCTTTCTGTTTTCTGGTGGGGAGGGGTCTGTTCACGTGATGGACTGGACTTGGGCATTTCCCTTGATGGCGGCCGTGTAACACGGTTGACCGAGCTTGGAGTGGTAGACAACATCTGCTCAGGCCTCTACCCTGCATGGATCGCTGAAATCCACGTCAGCCAATAGGAGTCTGATGTCTTTGAACATCTGCTTGAGGAATACCTGCTCGAACATGAGATAGGGCTTGTGCCCTTCTGCTAGGATGAACATGAGGGCGGATGGAGTCCTATTGCCTAGGCCATCCAAGTGAAGGAGACTGGCGGTCCTCTTGCGCTGTGGAAGTCCATAAATGCCAATGAGGAGGTTTTTAAGAGTCATGTATTTACCTTCCTCTAGTGGCGCCTGGATGAGGTCATTAACTCACGAAGTGGCTTCCTGGTTGAGCGAGCTAACAATGTAGAAGTGCCTCATTGAATCAGAGGTTATCTGGAGGGACTGTTTGTCCAGAAAGTTGGCAGCTTCAATACAATGGTGCCTATGGCTGCGGGTTCCATTGTGCCAAGTCTTCAGGATGTGGAGACTCGTCGGGGTCATCAGTGTAGTGGGTTGTGCGTGAGCACGGTGAAAAAACTGAGGCAACAGACTGAGATTTCTAGCAACACAACCGCTTTACTTTGAATTCTGTGCTGCTCTCTTTAAGGCTGTGTCTGGCCTTCCCCTCGCGTTCTGGAGCTTGCATTACACTGACGCAAGCATGCATGTGCTCTTCTGGTCTGAACTGGAAGAGAAGATCCCGCGATGACATCTTTGCTGTGGCTTCCCTGCTGACCGTGCGTGTCAAGCAGGGCCAGTTCGCCACTACAACTATGTGCATCACCACACAGTAATAAATAACGTGCAAAATAAAAGTCCTTGAATGAGACTCTGATTGAATTTGTTGTTGTGGAGTCTGATGGTGGAGGGGTAGTAACTGTTCCTGATCTTGATGGTATGAGTGTTATGGCACCTTTACTCTTTTTTGTCTGGTGACCCCCTTGCAGCTCCTGCATATTTATCAGCTTGAAAGGTGCCTCTGTATCTTTTTGTTTCTAAATTGGAAGCTCAAACTTGGGCACTCTGTGCTGCCTCTTGTAGTGCTCAACAGTGATGTTGGAGGAATTATATTTCCCTATCTTTCTAGACACCCTGTTGCCTTACTCTGCTGTAATTCCCCATTGGTGTCTCAGGAGGGATGCCATAAACCAAAGGGCTCCCCATGACTCCCCTCACTCTCGGACAATCCAGAGTTCTCAGAGAGATGCCACATGGTACCCAATATTCTCCCCTCATGGGTCCAAACTGTCAGCCCAGTATACCAGTCTTCCATGGACTGCCAGTAAATCCGTCAACCTACTAAACCCTCCACTATCATTATTCCACCCTAGAATTCTACTCTCATGCCCTGAGGCTCCCTTACTAGCTTTGGGGGCCTTTCTGCCAGTCCTGTTCCTGAGGAAATATGCTATGACAAACAAACACGACAGGAGATCCACACATGCTGGTTAGTATAATCTCAAACTTCATGACCGCACACGAGTCCAGCCAAGACACCTTGAACCCTGTGCGCAGCACCAATTTTTGTGTAGGAAGGGAAATAAGTTCAATAGGTTCAAAGAGCAACAAGTCTGGACAAAAGCTGATTACTGGAATGATAGTTATTGAAACATATGTAAGGGGATTGCAATAGGGATAATATACACTAGAACTCTCAATCACACCACACAGAAAAATCAGTCACAATTGGACTCAACTCTTCTGATAGTAGCAACTCTGTACACTCATACAAGCGCAGTACAACCCAGTCACATTGGATATGATTACCGATACTAGCAACTGCTTATACAGACTTGTATCACAACCAAAGACTACAATATACCACCCACCATTCCTTATCTAACATGGGCACAGCTCAAATGCTATTTACAACACAGCAATGATCCCTATGTAGTACATACCGTACCAACGACTCCTCCCGCATTGCCCACAGTTCGCGACCTGAGTGGAGCGGAGATTGCCTCAGGGCTGAAGACCAATAGAGAATAATCTGCTACATGTGGTGAACTTTACAATACAATAAGTTGGAGGATCCAGCCCAAGTAATCGCTGGGTAATTAGAGGGGTCAGTGGCTGGGAGGAGTCCAACCTTGATTGACAGGTGATGCAACTTCCGACTCTGGTAGGCCACGTGACAAATGAGATTCTCCACACTACACTCACTGAGTTTGATACGTGCAGATGAATTAGCTTCATGTTGTAAACCATTTTCTGGGAACGAAAATGTCCCACCCGACATAATGGAGAGGTCGCATGTGGAAAGGTGAGAGAGAAAATAAGACAGGAAAAGCGAGCATCAGAGTTGATAAGAAACAAATATGAGATGGATTTTAAAAAATTATCTTGTCATGTAAACAGGTAGAGGATAATAAGAGGTGTGATGCAGCTAATCAGAAGCAAAAAATAATAATCTGCTCATGGAGGCAGAGAGTGTCGCTGAGGTATTAACTCAGTACATCAGTCTTTACCAAGCAGGAAGATGCTGCTGAGGTCTCAGCAAGGGTAGGTGTCATTGCGATTCTGAATGATCTAGGTTGATAAACATGAAGCATTAGTCAGGCAGGCTGCACTTAAAGGTGATAAATCACCTGGTCTAGAAGAGAAAATGGAAATGTACTGACATTAATTTTCTAGAGATGTAAAGATTCAGGAATGGTGCCCAAAGACTGAAAAATTGCAGATGTGTGGAAAAATAAGTTGAGGAATAAACCCAGTAACAGTTACCCAAACAGTTTCACCTCAGTGATGGGGAAAGTTCTAATAGTAATAATTAGAGATGGGGTAAGAGCAGGAAAGTAATGTGGAGACAAAACAGGAACAGTCATGATCTTATTGAATGGCAGAACAGGCTAAGGGACTCATTGGCCTGCTTTGGTTCTATTTTTCAAAACTTGGGGGTATGGTGAACTGTGATGAAAATAATTGTAGACTCCAACGAAATATAGCTTGGCTTGTGGAATGGCCAGTTAAGTAGCAAATGAAATGTGATGCTGAGAAATGTGTGCATTTTGATCATAAGAATAAGAAGATGCAAAATGAATTAGACGACATAGTTCTTAAGAGGGGTACAAGATCATGGAAAATGAAAAGAGCAGGGCAGATTGAAATAATGCACACATGGTACAAGAGCAAAAAAAATCATGATGAGCTGTTATAATATGCTGATTTTGGCCATAACTGAAATATTGCTTCAGTTCTGGGTGCTACCCTTTCACAAATATGTAAAGGAATTAGAGAGGGTGGAGGATTTACTGGAATGATTCCAAGGATGAGGAGCTTTCGACAGGAGACTGCAAGCACTGGAATCTCAAGATTAAAGATTTATTTTATTGTAATGTAATAAATACAGTGCAATATCACATGACTTTGTTTTTGTCTGCCGTAAGCCAGATGGATTCGCCATTGGCATAAATTTCTTGAAGAGCCTCATAGAGTGGAGGAGTCACGTGATGGAATAGTGGCCGGTCGGGAAACTCCAGCCCTCTCCGGAAAAGTTTAAAAAAAACACAGAAAACACAAAGGCACAAACACAAAAATTAAAATAAAGTGAAAGTAAAGGTGGGAAGAAAATGTCAGCGAAGAAAGAAAAGTCGAAAGCAACGGGAAGAAGAAAAGACATCGGAAGAAGAAGGTGAAGGCCTTACCAGTCCGAGGAGGCCCACCACGGAGAGAGAAGCCCGCTCCCTCAGGTCAGTCGAAGTCCCGAGCGGACTACAAAAATGGCTCGCGGAGCCAAGCAAAAGTGCGCAACCACGCATGACAAAAAAAAACACTGACGGGAGGGTGGACCAGCTGAGGAGTCGATCTCCACAACTGAGAATGACAGCTACAACACAACAAGAAGAGAACATAGAAAACAACGAGAACAAGAAAGAAGAGAGTAAAAAGAAATCAAGGAAACAACAGATGACCAACCCAGAGGAAGAAGAAGAGGAAGAACATAGAGAAATGGAAGAAGAAGGGAAGGGCAAGACAATGGATATATTTTTTTTTAAAGAATCAGTAAAAGAATGGCAATCACAAGAATTTAGTGAAATAAAAAGAAGAAAAAATGAATAGATTAAAGATGGTCATGTCAGATATAGGAAAAAGAGTGGACAAGGAGGAAGAACGAGAAACAGCCATAGAAATGGAAGTAGAGGACTTAAAAAAAGAAATTAGAAGAATCTAATAAAAAAAGTTAAAGAAACACAAGAGCTGTTAGCTCAGAAGATAGATATAATGGAAAATTATAATAGAAGAAATAATATAAAGATAGTGGGCCTTAAGAAAGATGAAGAAGGCAAGAATATGAGAGAATTTATAAAAGATTGGATCCCCAGGGTCCTAGGAAGACCAGAATTACAGGAAGAAATGGAAATAGAAAGGGCACATAGAACATTAGCCCCTAAACCACAGCCACAACAAAAACCAAGATCCATTTTAGTAAAATTCCTAAGATATTCAACAAGAGAAAATATATTGGAGAAAGCAATGAAGAAAATAAGAGAAGACAAAAAGCCACTGGAATACAAAGGTCAAAAATTTTTTTTCTATCCAGACATAAGTTTTGAACTCCTGAAGAAGAGAAAGGAGTTTAATACAGCAAAAGCGATCTTATGGAAAAAAGGATATAAATTTATGCTAAAGTACCCAGCGGTACTTAAAATAGTTATTCCAGGGCAGCAAAACAGGCTATTCTCAGATCCGGAGGAAGCACGAAAATTTGCAGAACAACTACAAAACAGACAGAGAGATGAAGACATGTAACAAGAGCAAAAAGAATTAATAAGGGAAAGAAATGGAAGAGAGGAAGTAAGGAGGGAATTAAAAGAGTGACCTTTGTTGTATATGAAAATTAAAATCTTTTCTGGGGGGGGCTGGGTGGGGAGGAGTTACGGTCACTGCGAAATCAGTTGACGCTTGCGAGTGAATTCGCAAATCCAAATGGAGAGGGGAGATGTGGTTGCCCGACAAGGGATAAAGGGCAACTCAGGAAGGGGAGGGGATAGTGGGGTTAAAGAAATTTTAGATAGGAGAATAAGGGAAATGTTTGATGTTTTAGAAATGTTGTCTTATAAAGTGTTCAAAACAAGAAAGCAGAAATGGACAAGAAGGAAAGGTGATGATGAGGAAACAGAAAGGAAAGATAAACAAAGTATGAAATGGCTATGTTGAACTATATGACTTCAAATATTAATGGAAAACATAACCAAATCAAAAGGAAGAAACTGCTAAATTTACTGAAAAAAGAAAAAATTGATATAGCATTCGTGCAAGAAACACACTTAAGTGAAATGGAGCACAAGAAATTAAAGAGAGATTGGATAGGACATGTAACAGCAGCGTCATATAATTCAAAAGCTAGAGGAGTAGCTATATTAATCAGTAAAAATGTACAAATTAAAATAGAAGAGGAAATAATAGATCCAGCAGGGAGATATGTAATGATAAAATGTCAGATATATTCAGAGTTTTGGAATTTACTCAATGTATATTCACCTTACAAAGACGATCAAAAATTTATGCAAGATTTTTTTTGAAGATAGCAGACACGCAAGGGAACATACTAATAGGAGGGGATTTCAACCTTAATTTGGATTCAAACATGGATAAAACTGGGAAAAAAATTAACAGAAAGAACAAAGTAACCAAATTTATAATTAAATCGATGCAAGAAATGCAACTTTTGGATATATGGAGGAAACAACACCCAAAGGAAAAGGAATATTCATATTACTCGGGTAGACATAAAAGATACTCAAGAATAGACCTATTCCTGTTATCAGCTCGCATGCAAGACAGAGTAAGAAAAACAGAATATAAAGCTAGAATATTATCGGACCACTCACCCCTGATATTGACAATAGGGTTAGAGGACATCCCTCCAAGAATGTATAGATGGAGATTAAACTCCATGCTACTTAAAAGGCAGGATTTTAGAGAATTCATTGAAAGACAAATTAAAATGTACTTTGAAATAAATACGGAATCAGTGAAAGATAAGTTTATACTATGGGACGCAATGAAACCGTTCATCAGAGGGCAAATAATAAGTTATGTAACCAAGATGAAGAAGGACTACAATCAGGAAACAGAGCAGTTGGAAAGGGAAATAGCAAATATAGAAAAAGAATTAGCAATGAAGGAAGACACAACTAAAAGAAGAGAATTGGCAGATAAAAAAATAAAATATGAAACACCTCAAACATATAAGGTGGAGAAGAACATAATGAAGACAAAACAGAAATATTATGAACTAGGAGAAAAAACGCACAAAATTCTAGCATGGCAGCTTAAGACAGAACAAACTAAGAGAATGGTATTGGCATCAAGGAAAAAAGACAAACAAATCATATATAATCCAACGGAGATTAATGAAAACTTCAGAGAATTCTATGAACAATTATACCAAACTGAAAACGAAGGGAAAGAAGGCAAAATAGATGAATTTTTAACTAAAATTGAACTACCAAAATTACAAATAGAGGAACAAAATAAATTAACAGAACCATTTGAAATAGTAGAAATACAAGAGATAATAAAAAAACTACCGAATAATAAAACACCAGGAGAGGATGGATTCCCAATAGAATTCTATAAAATATTTAAAGATGTATTAATTCCTCCCCTCCTGGAAGTAATCAACCAGATTGATAAAACACAAAGCTTACCAGATTCATGCAAAACAGCAATAATTACAGTAATACCAAAGACAGGGGAAGATCCACTCGCACCAGCGTCATATAGACCAATATCTTTACTTAACACAGATTATAAGATAATAGCTAAACTATTAGCAAACAGATTGGCCGACTATGTACCAAAAATGGTAAATCTAGACCAAACTGGATTTATTAAAAAAAGACGAACAAGAGACAATATTTGTAAATTTATCAACTTAATTCATGCAGTAGAAGGAAATAAAGCTCCAACAGTAGCGGTTGCTTTAGACGCAGAGAAGGCCTTTGACAGAGTAGAATGGAATTATTTATTCAAAGTACTACAAAAATTCAGTTTACCAGAGAAATATATTAATTGGATTAAAGAATTATATAAAGGGCCATTGGCGAAAGTGACAGTAAATGGATATATATCAAAACAATTTAACTTAAGCAGATCAACAAGGCAGGGATGCCCACTATCACCCTTATTGTTCGCATTAGCCATAGAACCACTAGCAGAATTGATAAGAACAGAAAATAAAATAAAAGGGATAAAAGTAAAAGACAAGGAATATAAAATCAGTTTATTTGCAGATGATGTTATAGTATACTTAACAGAACCAGAAATATCAATAAAAAAATTACATAAGAAATTGAAGGAATATGGAGAAGTGTCAGGATACAAGATTAACGCAAATAAAAGTGAAGCAATGCCAATGAATAATGCAGATTTCTCAAAATTTAAGAAAGAATCACCATTCAGATGGCAAATGCAAGCAATACGATACCTAGGTATACAAATAAATAAAAACCTCGGCCATCTATATAAACTCAATTATTATCCACTAATGAAAAAATTACAGGACGACTTAGAGCATTGGAAAGACTTACCACTAACACTAATAGGAAGGATAAACTGTATTAAAATGAACATTTTCCCAAGGATACAATACCTATTTCAGGCATTGCCAATACACTTGACAGAGAAATTCTTCAAGGAGTTAAAGAAAATAATAAGGAAATTTTTATGGAAAGGGGGGAAACCGAGGACAGCACTAGATAAATTAACAGAATGGTATAAACAAGGAGGCTTACAACTGCCAAACTTTAAAAATTATTATAGAGCCGCACAATTAAGATACCTATCAGATTTTTATCAAACAAGGGAAAAGCCAGATTGGACTAGATTAGAGCTAGATAAAATAGGGGAGAAGATACCTGAACATATATTATATAAATGGGATGAAAAGTTGGTACAATGTAGGAATTCTCCAGTATTACATCATCTGCTCAATATTTGGAAGAAGATTCATGTAGAAAGAAATAAAACAAATTACCAATTACCAAAACTAATACTGACGCAAAATCAGCTAATCCCTTTTACAATAGATAACCTTTCCTTTAGAGAATGGGAGAAAAAAGGGATCAAAAGAATAGAAAATTGCTTTTCAGGAAATAAATTATTATCCTTTGAACAAATGAAGGATAAATATAATATAACTCACGATACAGTGTTGGCATACTGCCAACTGAGACCCTACTTGAAGGACAAATTGGGAAGCAGTCTGAGGTTACCAGAGGGAAGTAATTTTGAATATGTGATTACAGATACAATGATAATCCAAAGATTTATAACAAATATGTATATTAAACTGCAAGAAAAGGGGAATGAGGAAACAAATGGTAAAACTAAACAAAAATGGGAACAAGATTTAAATATAAAGATAAAAAAGGAAACATGGGAGAAGTTATGCTCAGGAGCTATGAGAAATACAATAAATACGAGGTTACGTATGATACAATATAACTGGATACACAGGCTATACATTACACCTCAAAAGTTAAATAAATGGGACCCAACAGTATCTGACAGATGTTTTCGATGTAAAAAAGAAATGGGAACAACAATTCATGCAATCTGGACATGTGAGCAAGTAGAAAAATTTTGGGAAGATTTAAACCAAATATTAAATAAAATTACAGAAAACAATATACCAAAAAATCTAGAGATCTTCCTCCTAAGTAACATAAAAAACAAAGAATTTGGACTTGATTTGGATGGTGCACAAAAAAGATTTGTTAGGATAGCCCTAGCTGTAGCAAAAAATTGTATTATGTCAGCCTGGAAACTAGAAGATAACTTGAGAATACAACAATGGTATATAGAAATGAATAAATGTATTCCATTAGAAAAAATAACATTTAATTTAAGAAATAATATTATCATATTTGAACAAATATGGGAGCTGTACATGAAACACAATAGAGAAAACCTACCGGGGACATCTACCACCTAAAATGACAGAAGGAGAAAGGAATGAAAAGAATTGACTCAGTGGAATTTCTTGTTTATTTTTATTGCGTGACAACATTGTTTGACGGGTTTAATGTATCTTAGATTCTGAACTTTAAATGAATGGGAGGGGAGGTAGGGAGGGTGGGATGGGAAGAGGGAGGCGGACGGGAGAAAACAACACTATATATTTGAAAAGGAAAATGTATGTATCTTGATCAATGTGGTTTATAGTGTGAAAAATAAAAAATTTAAAAAAAAAGATCCTCATACAGTCAGAGAAAGAGAAGCAAAATGTAGAGCAATTAAAAAAAATTGCTGGAGGAACTCGGCAGATCAGCCAACACCTGTTGAGGCAGAGGAATAACTGACATTTTGGGTTACAATCCTGAAGTGGGGCTTATGAAGTACTTCAGGTATTTGGATAGTCAATGAGTAGCTATTGTTGAGCTCATGACAGGACCTTGCAGAGGCCATGAATAATCCAGACAAAATAGATAAAGAGAAATTGGATCAAGAACCAATTGATACAGTCTGAATATGATTGGCAAAAGGAAAAAGCTACACATGAAAAAATGTGTTGTTAGGTTCTGGAATGTATTGACTGAGTTATGATGGAGGCAGATTCACTTGTGTTGTTCAAAAGGCAGCTGGTTCAGTACTAATGGTCTTGGGTCATTCAGTCACAGATGTCCTTCAAAGGTAGAAATCCTGGTCTAGCTTTTATGTGATTCTTGACTGAACAGTGTGATTTACTCCATACCCGCAGCCATAGGCACCATTGTATTGTAGAAATTTGATAGAATATTGAAAGACATTACAAATCTCCTCAGACATCCTAGAAAGTACAGGTATTTGATCTGCTTTCTTCATGGTTGCATCAATGTGCTGGCTCTAAAAGAGATCTTCTGAAATATGGACTTGATGGTACTGACCCTCTCCACCTCAGTCCCATACATGATCCTTCGGCTTCCCCTTCCTAAATTTCACAATAAGCTCCTTGGTCTTGGAGATGTTGAGAGCAAGATTGTTGTTCTAGCACCATTCAACCAGACGCTCGATCTCCATCCTGTATCCTGACTCATCATTTCCTGTTATTCGGCCAACAACAGTGGTGTCATCGGTGAATTTATAGATTACATTGGAGCTGAACTTAGCTGCGCAGTCATGTGTCTACAGGGAATAGAACAGGGGACTAAGCACACAACAAGGAGAAAATGATTTGCTGATCTGCATTAATTGTAGGTCTGCTGATGAACAGAATTGCAGATCCCTTCGTTTGATCAAAAATTTTGCTGGTATTATGGCGTTGAAAGCCGAGCTGGGGTTAGTGAACGACAGCCTGAAAACAGTGCCCTCCATAATGTTTGGAACAAAGACACATTTTTCATTTATTTGTCCCTGTTCTCTACAGTTTTAAATCTGTAATGAAACAATTCACATGTGATTAAAGTGCACATTCTAGATGTTATTAAAGTATATTTGTGTACATTTTTGTTTGAACATGTAGAAATTACAGCACTTTTTAATACATAGTCCCCTTATTTCAGGGCACTATAATTGGGACATAGCAATGGAATCTATATTAAAGTAGTGTTACGAGCCCAAAGGATCCCAAAACCCAGCACCAATAGATATTCACCACGACTAATGGTTACTTAAACAAAAGTTGTTTTTAATTATTTTTAAACATGAAAACAGAATCAAACTTTAACTTATCTCTATTAACTTAACTAAATCCAACTTAGCCCCCTTCTAATTATAAGCGCACATGTATGTGATGTGTGTGTAAATGTAAAAAAAGTTCCTTGGTTCACAGTTCAGTCTCATTTCTCCTTTCAAGTTCACTCGTTGCAGGCAATTCTTATACTGTGCACAGAATTTAACATGTATAAAGTTCACCGTGCTTTGGTGCTCGAAAGGTAAATGTATACCACTCAGGAAGGTTCTCGTAGGGTTTGCAGAGAGAGATTTGTTGTTCCAGGATTTCCACAACTGAGGTACCACCATTAGACACCTTAATGTCTTGTTGATGAAACTTGCCCCATCAGGGTTCTCCAGATGATAACCTCTTTCTTTCAGGCTACCACAGAGTTCATTTGTGTTCCCCTTATTCCAAGAGAAACATCAGACAGATAGCACTTTCAGCCATCCGCTGCTCTGGAGCTTTACCTCAGTTCCAACAAGCTTCCTGGCTTTCACTGTTCACCTGCTTTCAGTGTCACACACACTTGCTGAGAGAGCTTGTTTCACCTCTCTCTCTCTCTCTCTCTCTCTCTCTCTCTCTCTCTCTCTCTCTCCAACTGAGACTGCTAGAAAGCCCAGGTGACTCTCTCACTTGCCACAAACCCTGCCCCCCACCACCTTCTTCAGCAAACCACAGAAGTTGTGGGAGTAGGTAAAACAAAGCCCAGGAGTGATCTTTCTGTGAGCGCCAAAGATACTTGCAAACAGCCAGAGTGTCTCCAGTCCAAAACAATGGTCTATTCATTTTATGCCGTTGTTTCAATTAGCACCTACTTGTGAAATGTGCATAGTATTCTCCATAGTTTCTGTAAAGTTCACTGAATATGAATTCTTAAGTATTTAAAATAAGATCTGTTTTAAAATGTGTGTATGTATGTAACCTACTCTCATTTTACCAAATATCCCAATATTTATCTACATTACAGTAGTCATGTTTAATACTTTGTTGCAATGACTGTTTGAGGTCCGTGATTCATAGACAATACCTGATTGATGCACTATCAATAATTCCAGAAGACTGGAAGAAGAGGTTATCATTTGGAAAACCCTGACATGTCCATGCTGGTTGACTGTCCTGAGCTAGGGAAGGAGCTGTGGAACAGACACCTTTATTCAGGAGTCTGTGGGTGGAGCTACAGATATAGGCAGCCAATGGATGTGCCCGACTGATAAATATATAGATAGTGGTTTACCACATTCATCCCTTGTTCTTAAAAAGTTTGGCTGGATGAAGTGCATTAGGAATTGTTACGGGCCCAGAGGACCCCAAATCCCAGCAGCAATAGAAATTCACCACATATGGTTACTTTTAATTTTCTTTAAACATAAAAACACAATCAAACTTTAACTTATTACTATTAACTTAACGTAATTTAACCTGCTTCTAATTCTAAGTGTACGTGTGTGTAATGTGTATATGTTCAGGAAAGTTCTTTGATTCACAGTCTAATCTCACTTCGAACTCCTCCAAGTTCACCAGTATAAGGCAATTGTTCTACTGTGCACAGAATTTAACATTTATGAATTTTCACCAGGCTCTAGTTAACACTCAGGAAGGTTCTTGTTGGTTTCAGAAAGAGATTTGTTGCTTGTTGGACATAAACAAACTGATTTACTTCCATCAGTCACTTCAGGGTCTTGGCAAAGAAATTTGCTCCATCAGGGTTTTCCAAATTATAACCTCTTCTTCCAGGTCACTACAGAATTCCTCTTGTTTCCTTTATTTCAGGAGAAACACTCTATCCAACCATTTCCTCTTGTAAACAAGGATTTTCACCAGGCTGAACCCAGAGCTCGCAACCTGTCTTAAAAATGGGGTTTTCCACAAGCTTCCAAAAGCCACTGCAGAAGTCAGTTCTCTCTCTCTCTCTCTCTTTTAGATAAAGCCTGTTTGGTCTTCTCTCTCTCTGCTTGCAAAACAAATGAGGACCTCCTTGCAGGGCTCCAGACCCAGTCTCTGAAAGATCTTATCATCCTCTGAGCATGGACTGTTTCATTTGCAACTGCTTTTGAAATTCCTTAGCAAACTATTTCCAAAATAGTTTTTATTGTCATTGCAAAGGCACTCGGTGCCTCAATGTCTCATTTTCAGCAAAGCTCTTGCATTTTAAATGAGATGTGAAGTGTTGCTCTGTGGTGACCTACACTAAACCCACCACAATATCTCTTTTAATATAAAATATAATATAACTTGTCACAATACAATCACAAGTTAAATCTCTCGGGTGGTCTGATTTGCCACTGTTACCGTTGTAATACCGGCTGTGACTGCGGAACAGTGATGGGGTCCTGGACAGTCTGGGGCTCCTGTATGCTGTCTTCATTGTTAGCTTGATGGGTGTGCAGCATTTATTCTGACATACCTTCTGTTGGGGTTGGGGTAACCTGCCATGGCCCGGGTTCACCTTGGATGGCGAGAGGTGAAAGGGATGTGGGGTGATCAGAAATGGTTTCTGGAGCTCCTGAAGGCGCCAGATCCTTAATAGAGACCATGTCTTCATGCCCATCAGGTTATGTCACATAGGCGTTTTGGGGATTAGCAGTTTCTACAGTCCCTGTAATGGGTTTCCTAGGAAATTGTTAGGAATTAAAGTACCTTTAAAGAAATTGCTCGAGACAAAAATTGAGAACAAAGAACATTTATTACTACAACAATGCAAAGTTGGGTGCTTCCCCTTACCCTGGGAATACACACACATACTGGGGCTCACCCAACTTTTATACAGTCAATTTCAGTATCAGAATGCCCTCCCCCTTACATTCTTCTGCCCCCTGGATGGGTTTGGCATAGGTAATTCTTCCTGCCTACGTGCAGTTTCAGTACACTTGGAGGACCAGGGGGGGTTATCCTGTCGGTGTCCCTTCATGTCATTGTCCTTATTCACACCTTCCTGATTCTCTGGGCTACAGTCTCTTGATATGCAGAGTTGACTCATTCTATCTAGGGTTGGCTAATTTCATATGTATAAATCTGTGTATGGTTAGCTAATTAGAAATGTATGACTTGGTACTTCTGTCCAGGGCTAGGAGACCCTTATCTGATCCAGACTACCTCAACTTCCTACATTCTATTGTACCTTACCATTCCTTATCTTAGTCCTATGGTCTTGTCACAAAGACTAGAAGATTCTTATGTTAATCGTGCTGACTCTGCTTTCCTGCATCCTAAGCCCCAAACTTATCCTGTTTGAACTGGTTTCAGCCATTTTACTGATGAACTTTAGTTTCTTCCATGTTCATAATTTTAGGTCAATTTTCCCATCTCTCACAATCCTCACTTTTCTTTTAGATCAGTAATACTGATCTTTCACCATGATCAGTGTTACTGATCTTTGGTTACTAGTGTCAGTGTGACTGATCCCCCCCCCCCCCTTTCCTCACTTTTCTTTTAGATCAGTAACACTGATCTTTCAAGTGTAAGGTGTAGTTTTACCCAGCTGGTCAATAACCGAATTGTAATGTCTGTGTAAAGTCTTTAGGTAGGGGAGCACCATGAAGGTCAGGGGAGTGAGTCCAGCTGCTTATTAGGGTTTGGAGTATCAGGCTCCAGTTCTCAGTAAAAAGTCTAGTCCATCCCATACGTTGAAATATTGAAGCAGTGTCTTTGAAGCACACGACCTTTGTAAGTGTTGTCCCGACGAAGTCTGTGAGAAGCGCTGCCTTCAGCAGCGAACGAGTCGCAGTCTATGAGAAGCGCTGCCTTCAGCAGCGAACGAGTCGCAGTCTATGAGAAGCGCTGCCTTCAGCAGCGAACGAGTCGCAGTAGTCAGGCGGTTCCGTTTGATTGTGGCTAGTATCTGATGTCCTCTTCAGCCCCGAACCCTAGGGCCACCGATCTCCGAAGGCTGTTTGGAGCCTGATATTAAAGTGTCAAGCAGCTCACGTTGTTGGAAACTGGTGCTCCCTTTCATGGGGTGATGAAAAGAGACCAAGCTGGGGGGGGGATTGTTTCTTGTGATTTAACTGTGTGTTGCAGCTTGTCTGCTAACATTCATTGAACTTGTGAGTTGCAGCCTGTCTGTGTACATTAGCATATGTGTCAACTCTCTCTCTCTCTGCTACATGTACAATCCAATGTCCTTTGTGAGGATTTTGACACCCTGCACTCTACTTCGCTCCTTTCCACGTTATATAAGCACCAGATGAGCAGCAGCTCCCTGAAAACAGGTGTTCCCCTTCAGGGATGCTCAGAGAGAGAGAGCCAGGTGGGGGATTATGTGTCTCGTGGTTGTGTGAAGTGTCTGTTTGTTTTGCGGTTAGCTTGTTAGTTTCCCCCTTTGTGTGAAATGTACATTGTTTGTTTTGCGGTTAGTCTGTGTACACAGGTGCCTCACTGTGTGACTGCCTATCCCCACTGTGCATTAAATCTATGCCCTGTCTACATTCTAAAGGAGCTGAATTGTAACCTCTGCTGCCCCTATTCCAGGGGGGCTTAAAACATTAACGAACAATATTCCAAAGAAATTAGTAAACAACAATGAAGAATACATGTAAGCTCATTAAAATACAATAAGAACTTAATAAAACACAAAAAATGTAAAGCTCATTGAAAACTGCAATAAAATGCAAGAAGAACTGAATAAAACCACAATAAATGTAAAGCTCATTGAAAACAGCAATAAAATACACAAAACTGAATAAACCACGATAAATGTAAAGCTCATTGAAAACAGCAATAAAATACACAAAACTGAATAAACCACGATAAATGTAAAGCTCATTGAAAACAGCAATAAAATACACAAAACTGAATAAACCATTAAAAAAACGAATAAAATTGTAACATTATGGCACTTTGTCATTAATTCTTTGAATGTGGGTCCAGCCTTTCTCTCTTGTTCTTACTGCGGTGTCTGTAATTAAAAGTACACAGAAGGGACCATCCCAGGCAGGTTTTAGTTGATCCTCTTGCCATGCTTTTACATATAACCAATCACTAGATTTTAATAAAATGAATAACAATCTGACTTTCCTTTGTGTTAGTGTAAAAATTGTAAAATGAAACACAAACCATATTTGCATGGGTTTTGAATATGTTAGACCTTATTAAAATGCAGTTGGAGCTGCTTGTCTGTATGGGGCACAACCCTCCAATTTGTTAGAGTGAGTACATAACAGACATTGCAGCACAAGAGCCCCTGCAAGAGAACTTGAAACATATTCAACCTTTAGTTCTGCCTTAAGTAAAATGCCTTGTGCCACAGCTCACAGGAGCTGGCCTTATTTAAAACAGTCTGTAAAACAGGCACCAAAAAAAGTTAAAAGATGTTCTTATGAGGATTGCACACACAATAATTTAAGTACAGGCTAGTTTCTATTATATTCCACTTAAAAGTTCTGCTGCATGAATCCTGGAGCTTGTGGAGTCATTATTGAATCAAGAAATATTGGTACCATGCCAATCTCATTCTAACATGCCAATTTCTCCAGTCCTTAAGTCAAGATGTACTGAATAGCATCTGGTACAAGATCTGTGAGTTCTTAATGATATTATTATTCTTATGCACCCAATTGTTCTGAACTATGCCACCAATTTAAATCATATTCCACCTATTGCAGTACTCACACAGCACCATAGACCAGTTCGCAGGTTTATTTCTCCATTAAGCTGAATCCAGTTGCGCAGGGTTTACCTCCGTGATTATTTACAATGTAACTTCCGCACTACCGGATTTAAATATAAACCTGATGAATGGGGAAAGTTATCATGAATTAAATAACAGCGGCAATACAGAGAAATTGTGCTGAGGCATTAATTTCACTCCAGAGGAAAATGCACCAGAGAAATGAATGATTAAACTTATAGGAATCCCCATAGGAATCCCCAGAGGTATCTTTATTCTCCAGAGGTGGGTGATCTTTAAACTCACGGACCTTGACTGCTGAATGTGTAGAAGAAATGTATTAAATGTGTTGATAGGGCTCCATACCTCTAACTGCAAGACAAGAGCCTGAAGCCTCAATTTCAAGTGCCACAGTGCACTTAAAGGGACATGCACACTCCCCCTTCAACTGGCTGATCCAGCCACTTTACACATCAGATCCTTTCTTTATCTCACATACACTTAAAGTTAAGATGTATAGAACTCACCCTATTTGCGCAAACATTTCTCCCTGCAAATGTTATAACATCACTCAACTCTCAGGTACTCCCTGTGCAAAATCACATTTAAATACAATTTATTTCATAAATTGGAATTAACTGGTAGTTAAATTCGCTAATTCTACAGTATTGAAAAACGATCATTTATGACATTTAATTTTTAGCATGAATTTTAATCAATAATGGTCAGTGACTGAAGTGGGAAGTCGTGATTTATGAAATTATCTCTGGTCTCTACTCTCCCACTCCCTGCACTTCTCCCAACATTCAGGAGCTGGCACACAGTCCCTGCCTTTTCCATGTTACTCATCTACTATTACTTTAACTGCTTGCATCAAAATGTTAGCCTTTGCTTTCTGCTTATCCTCAGATGTCTGGACAAATGCTTTTTGTGTGATCTGTAGAAGCTGGGTTATTCCCTGCTCATGCCAATTTTCTGTCTTTTGTAATTTTCTCTTAATGTCTGGGGCTGAGTTGGTAACAAAACCTGTTAGTACCAATTGTTCCCCTGCTGGGGATTCTATGTCGAGACCCCCATATTGTATATATATTTGGTCCCAAAAATTGGTCTAACTGTTCGGCACATCCCTGGGGATCTTCTATCAGGGAGGTCAGTTCTTTCTTAAAGTTACACACTTCAGTACTGGTCAGGGGCACATTTACGAAACCGAGACCCTCTCCCATGGGAACTTCCCACAGTGGTCTCATCCAATTGGTTTCTAGCTTATTAGGTCTGGGTTCCTGCTCCCTGGGAAATGAATCAAAGGGTTCTGCCCTTTCTTCCTGAAGAGTCTCACGCTGTTCTGAATTAAAGTTACCTCTCTCTCCTGCCAACAGAGGTGGTAATCGAGTGCTTTGTGAGCAAGTTATCATACCACTCCTGCTCTCTTCTCTCTTCTCTAGTGGTGGGGGAGGTGGGGAAGGTGCAGAAGGGTAGGTAATAGGAGGGGAAGGAAAGATAGGAGCCGGCATAGGAGGAACATAAGGTGGAGGGAGGGAATGTAACACATCCCAACCCTGTGGTTCAGGGACAAGAGGTTCCTCCTCTCTCTTATTCCTGAATTCTTTCTCATTCAAAACCAGCTGTTCAATGGATCCCTTGAGCCAGCAGGCTGCATATTCCCTGCTCTCAACATTGTCTGGCTGGTTTTGATAGAGCCATAAGTTCAAACTTCACACATCCATTCATCCTCGGATCCGAATTTTGGCCAGTACACGGAGCTCCCTTTAACCGGGTATCCCACCCATTCATTACAACAATACCTGACCGTCGTCAGTTTGTCTTTACCGCGGGTCTTTCCTGTGCCCCACTCAGATAACATCATCCCAAGCGGGCTGTACGTAGCTATCTGGTGGTCACGTCCTGTGTCAGGACTCTCATCTCTACTGCCCGCTATTCCCATACTTAGGAACAAGTAAAATACTCTTACCGAGTTCTGGCAGTACTGCTCTAGCGCGCGTCCTTCCGCCGTTTGTTCTCAATGCCTCTTCTCGGATATCACTCGCTTCTTCCACTGACCAGCCACCCGTCGCCCGTGAGTCCAGCTGAATCAGCCGGGGTGCACCTACTCTCGTCGTCGGGGTACTCTGTCAGTGGAGGGAGTGTGATCCCGGACGAGCCCCCATTTGTTAGGAATTAAAGTACCTTTAAAGAAATTGCTCGAGACAAAAATTGAGAACAAAGAACATTTATTACTACAACAATGCAAAGTTGGGTGCTTCCCCTTACCCTGGGAATACACACACATACTGGGGCTCACCCAACTTTTATACAGTCAATTTCAGTATCAGAATGCCCTCCCCCTTACATTCTTCTGCCCCCTGGATGGGTTTGGCATAGGTAATTCTTCCTGCCTACGTGCAGTTTCAGTACACTTGGAGGACCAGGGGGGGTTATCCTGTCGGTGTCCCTTCATGTCATTGTCCTTATTCACACCTTCCTGATTCTCTGGGCTACAGTCTCTTGATATGCAGAGTTGACTCATTCTATCTAGGGTTGGCTAATTTCATATGTATAAATCTGTGTATGGTTAGCTAATTAGAAATGTATGACTTGGTACTTCTGTCCAGGGCTAGGAGACCCTTATCTGATCCAGACTACCTCAACTTCCTACATTCTATTGTACCTTACCATTCCTTATCTTAGTCCTATGGTCTTGTCACAAAGACTAGAAGATTCTTATGTTAATCGTGCTGACTCTGCTTTCCTGCATCCTAAGCCCCAAACTTATCCTGTTTGAACTGGTTTCAGCCATTTTACTGATGAACTTTAGTTTCTTCCATGTTCATAATTTTAGGTCAATTTTCCCATCTCTCACAAAATGAAAACATTTGTTCATGTGGTGTAGCATTGGTGGCAGTACATAAGAGTGACCTTATCAAGTGGAGTGCCTTAGGGAGGACCTCTTGCCAGCAGGAGGCAGGAAGGCCTTGACTGCAGGGCTAGGAGGACAGCCTTCCCTGTGGGATTCTCCCTTTCCACCTGCCCGTTCACTCAGAGGTTGTAGCTGGTGGTCCTGCTATGGCAATGCCTCTTGCTAGCAGATACTGGCACAGCTTATCGCTCTTTAAATGATATGAATATAGCAGGGGAAGCCAATCAGGGTGAAAAGACTGCTTAGGGACTTTATGACTGTGGCAGGTGTCATGTTTGGACAGGGAATAGCGAATGGAAAACGAGTACTTGTAAATGACTTTGAGGAAGTACACATTGCGGTCTGAGGAGGGGAGGGGTCTTTTGAAATCAATACTCAGTCGTTCAAAGGGGTGGGTGGCCTTTATCAACTGTGCTGTGTCTGCCCGGTAGAAGTGCGGTTTGTACTCAGCACAAGTCTTCTGCAGACAGTAGTCATTGACACATCCACACCTACTTCCTGAAGTTTGCTTCTGATCTGTCGGACAGGCGTTTGGGGATTTTCTTTCATTATGATAAGGTTTCTTCTGTCATCAGCAGTGGAGGTCTTCCTTGGCCCATCAGTCCCTTTGTGATTACTAAGGTCACCAGTACGCTCTTTCTTCTTAATGATGTTCCAAACAGTTGATTTGGGTCATCCTAAAGTTTGGGCGATTTCTCTTCCTGTTTTATTCTTGTTTTTCCATCTCATAATGGCTTCTTTGACTTTCATTGACACAACTCTAGTTCTCACGTTAAAAAATAGCAACTACAGACTCCAAAGGTGCTCCAAAGCTTAGAAGGAAGCCTAGCTCTCTTATTCCTGCACCAATTGTCCAATTTAACAAACTTGACTGTTCAGAAACACCTGTGAAGCCAAATGTTCCACAGTATGTATAAAAAGTGCTGTAATTTCCACATGGTCAAACCAAAATGTACACAAACCTTGAATAAAAGCTGGAATGTGTATTTTAATCACACGTGAAATGTTTGATTACATATTTAAAATAATGGTGCACAGGGGCAAATAAATGAAAAATTTGTCTTTGTCCCAAACATTATGGATGGCACTGTAGGTGTGTCTGTAATCTAATGCAGTCAAGGGTCAAAAAGATGGCTTCTACTTTTATCCTGTTGTAATAAGAGGCAAATTGAAATAGGTTCATGTCCTTCCTGAGACAGGACTCATATGCAGCCTCTCAAAGTATTTAGTCACAATAGACGTAGGTACCACCAGCTATTCTTTCACACCAGAATAATGAATGTCTTTTCAAAACAGGTAGGCTTCTCTGATTGTTGTAGCACAATATTGAAAATGTCTGCAGTTTGCATAGGTTTTAAGATTTCAGCCAGAAAATGGCTCATGGAGCCAAACAGGGGTACGCAACTGCGCATGCGCGATGTGCACGACAAGGAGAACACCAACGGGAGGGGGGACCAGCTGTGGAGTGGTCAGCACGAACAGCTAAGAGAGGCCCGACAACAGGGCTCCCAGCTGGAAGATAAAGAAAGTAACGGGAATGGGAGGGGGGAGAAAGAAAAAATGAAACTAGAGACACAATAGATAACCTGCCAAGAAGAAGAGGACCAACATCAAGAAACCATGGAAAAAAAAAATACCCAACAAACTGAGACAAGCAGCTCAACAAGAAAGTCAGTAGCGACACAAGTACAAGGAAGAAAAATAGAAGACACAAACCCAAGAGCAGACACAGAAAAAGGAGAACACCAAGCACTGCACAGAGAAACAGGAGGTAAAATGAATGGACAGTATATAGAATTTTTAAAATTTGAAGAACAAATGAAAGCATTAAAAGAATGGCTGTCACTAGAATTTAGTGAAATGAAAAGAAAAATTAAAAGTACAGAAGAAAAAGTGAGTAGAATATTGCTGGTCATAACAGATGTAGGGAAAAGATTAGAAAATGGGGAATGGCGGTAGAAATGGAAGTGAACGACTTAAAAAGAAAATTGGAAGAAAGTGACAAAAAAGTTAAAGAAACAGGAGTTGTTAGCTCAGAAGATGGATATAATGGAAAACTATAGTAGCGAAACAATATAAAGATAGTGGGCTTTAAGGAAGATGAAGAAGGCAAAGATATGAAAGAATTTATAAAAGAATGGATCCCAAAAGTCCTGGGAATGGCAGAAATGTAGCAAGGAATGGAAATAGAAAGGACACACAGAACATTAGCTCCGAAACCATAGTCACAACAAAAACCAAGATCCGTTTTAGTAAAATTTCTGAGATACACGACAAAAGAAAATATATTGGAGAAGGCAATGAATAAAATTAGAGAAGACAAAAAAAAATGCTGGAATACAAAGGTCAAAAATTTTTTTTCTACACAGACATATGTTTTGAGCTCCTAAAGAAGAGGAAGGAGTTTAACACAACAAAATCGACCTTATGGAAGAAAGGCTATAAATTTATGTTAAGATATCGAGGGGTGCTTAAAATAGTTATCCCGGGGCAGCAAAACAGACTGTTCTCGGATCCGGAGAAAGCACGAGACTTTGCAGAACGCCTGCAAGACAGAAAGAGAGATTAAGACATATAACAAGAACAAAGAATGACGACAAACTACATATAAAGAAGTAAAAATAATGTATAAGTAAGAACTAAAGGAGGGAAGAAAAGGGAAGTAAGGGAGAAAGGGGAAAAAGAGAGGAGGGGTTAAAAAAATAAAGAAAAGAAAAAGTGAAGAAAGGAGGGGGAGCTTTGTTGTATTGTGAAGATAAAAGTCTTCTGGAAGGGGTTGGGTGGGAGAGAATAACAGTCACTGCGAAAACAGTTGACACTTGCGAACGGGTTCGGAGACCGAATGGAGAGGGAAGTAGTTGTTGTTGCCCGGCAAGGGACAAGGCGCGACTCAGAGTGGGTGGGGGGACACGCTTGGGGTTAAGGGAATTTTAGATGTGGGAATGGTTGAAATATTTTATGTTTTAGAAGTGTTGTCATACAGTGCGTTCAAAAAAAGAAAACTGAGAAATGGAAATGGGGAAAAGGGGAAAGGTGGTGGTGAAGCAGAAATGAGATGTAAACAAAGTTTGAGATAGCCATGTTGAACTATATGACTATAAATATTAACAGAATACATAACCAAATCTAAAGGAAGAGGCTATTAAATTTAGTGAAAAAAGAAAAAATAGATATAGCATTCGTGCAGGAATCACATCTAACTGAAGTGGAACGCAAGAAATTAAGGAGAGACTGGGTAGGGCCTGTAGCGGCAGCATCATATAACTCAAAAGCCAGAGGAGTAGCTATATTAATCAATAAAAATGTACCAATCAAAATAGAGGTGGAAATAATAGATCCAGCAGGGAGGTATGTAATGATAAAAAGTCAGATATATTAAGAATTCTGGAATTTGGTCAATATATATGCACCTAATGAAGAGGATCAAAAGTTTATGCAAGATATTTTTTGAAGATTGTTGATATGCAGGGCAATATATTGATAGGAGAGGACTTTAACCTTAATTTGGATTCAAAGATGGATAAAACTGGACAAAAGATTAGCAGAAAGAACAAAGTAGCCAAATTTATGGTTAAATCAATGCAGGAAATGCAACTTTTGGATATATGGAGGAGACAACATCCAAAGAAGAAGGAATACTCATATTCAAGTAGACATAAAACATACTTAAGGATTAACCTGTTCCTGTTCTCAGCCCTTATCCAAGGGAGAGTTAGGAAATTGGAATATAAAGCTAGATTGTTATCTGATCACTCACCCCTGTTATTACCAATAGAACTCGAGGACATCCCACCAAGAACATATAGATGGAGATTAAACTCCATGCTACTTAAAAGACAAGATTTTAGAGAATTTATTGAGCACCAAATTAAAATGTACTCTGAAATGAATACGGAATCAGTGAAAGACAAATTTATATTATGGGATGCAATGAAAGCCTTCATCAGAGGGCAAATAATAAGTTATGTAACTAAGATGAAAAAGGACTACAATCGGGAAATAGAACAACAAGAAAGAGAAATAGTAAGTACAGAAAAAGAACAAGCAACAAGGGAAAATACAACAAAAAGAAGAGAATTGGTGGAAAAAAAATAAAATACGAAACACTACAAACGTATAAGGTGGAGAAGAACATAATGAAAATAAAGCAGAAGTATTACGAGCTAGGAGAAAAAACGCACAAAATACTGGCTTGGCAGCTTAAAACAGAACAAGCTATGGAACGGTATTGGCATCAAGGAAAAAGGACAAACAAATTACATATAACCCAACAGAGATCAATGAAAACTTTAAGGAATTCTACAAGCAATTATACCGAACTGAGAATGAAGGGAAAGAAGACAAAATAGTTGAGTTTCTAGCTAAAATTTAACTACCGAAATTGCAAGAAGAGAAGGAAAACAAACTGATAAAACCATTTGAAATAGAGGAAATACAAGATATATTAATAAAGCTACTGAACAATAAAATGCCTGGGGAGGACGGACTCCCAATAGAATTCTATAAAACATTTAAAGAGTTACTAATTCCTCCTCTCCTGGAAGTAATGAACCAGATTGAAGAAACACAAAACATGCCAGATTCATGTAAAACAGCAATAATTACAGTAATACCAAAGATGGGGAAAGATCCACTAATACCAGCATCATATAGACCAATATCTCTACTTAACTCAGATTATAAGATAATAGCAAAACTATTAGCAAACAGATTGTGTACCAAAAATAGTAAAACTAGAACAAACTGGATTTATTAAGAAAAGATGAACAACAGACAATGTCTGTAAGTTCATAAACTGAATCTATACAGTACAAGGAAATAAGATGCCAACAGTGGCTGTTGCTTTAGACGCAGAGAAAGCCTTTGACAAGGTAGAATGGAATTATTTATTCAAAGTATTACAGAGGTTCAACCTACCAGAGAAATATATTAATTGGATGAAAGCATTATATAAGGGTCCAATATCGAAGGTGAGAGTAAATGGATATATATCAAACCAATTTAAATTAAACAGGTCAACTAGACAGGAATGTCCACTCTCTCCCTCACTGTTCGCTTTAGCAATAGAACCATTGGCAGAACTGATAAGAACAGAAAATAAAGTAAAAAGGATAAAAATAAAAGAGAAGGAATATAAAATCAATTTATTGGCAGATGACATCATAGTGTACTTAACAGAACCAGAATTATCAATAAAAGAATTACATAAGAAATTGAAGGAATATGGAGAAATATCAGGTTACAAGATCAACGCAAATAAAAGTGAAGTGATGCCAATGAATAATGGGGATTTCACAAAGTTTAAAAAAGAATCACCATTTATATGGCAAACACAAGCAATCCTATACCGAGGTATTAGACTAGATAATAATTTAGGCCATCTATACAAATTAAATTATCCGCCATTAATGAAGAAATTACAAGATGACTTAGAACATTGGAAAGATTTACCACTAACACTGATAGGAAGGGTAAATTGCATTAAAATGTATATCTTCCCAAGGATGCAATACCTATTTCAATCATTACCAATTCCCTTAACAGACAAATTCTTCAATGAGCTAAAGGAAATTCTTATGGAAAGGGGGGAAACCGAGGATAGTGCTAGATAAACTAACAGAATGGTACAAACAAGGTGGTTTTCAGCTACCAAACTTTAAGAATTATAATAGAGCAGCACAATTGTTATCTGCCAGATTTTTATCAAACAAGGGAAAAACCAGATTGGACCAGGATAGAGCTAGATAAAATAGGGGAGAAGGTACCAGAACATATACTTTATAAGTGGGATGAAAAACTGGTGCAATATAGAAGTTCACCAGTACTGCACCATCTGCTCAACATTTGGAAGAAGATTCACGTAGAAAGGAAAAAAACAAATTACCAACTACCAAAATTATTATTGACGCAAAATCAACTAATCCCTTTCACAGTAGATAACCTTTCCTTTAGAGCACACATGTCAAACTCTGGCCCGCGGGCCAAATTTGGCCCGGGATATAATTATATTTGGCCCGCAAGATCATTTCAAAAATGTATTAGAGGTGGCCCGCTGGCCGCCGCGCCAGTATAGCGCATGCACAGCTAATACTACAAATCCCAGAATGCATTGTAGTCAGCCTGCTAATCGCCCCCACTTCCTCTGTTTACGTTGCAGGGTCTCACCGTGGAGTCTGGTTTTGGGGCCTGGCCGGTGTCAGGGGAAGCCAAGGCCGCTTCCCAGCGCCCGGAACCGGAGGCCTCGGGCCTGACCTCACCAGGACCATTGCCCACTCCTTCTCCCTGCTGCAGGCCGACCCGCGACTCATGGTGACAGGGCCGCTGATCCCCCGAGATGCCGCCCTGCAGCGAGAGCTGATGCCCCCGCACTGTCGTGTCCCCCCGCCCACCCCCCCCACCGCAACGCGGCCTGGCCGGTGTCGGGAAGCCAAGGCCGCTTCCCAGCGCCCGGAACCGGAGGCCTCGGGCTTGACCTCGCCAGGACCGTTGCCCACTCCCCCTCCCTGCCGCAGGCCGACCCGCGACTCACGGTGACGGGGCCGCTGATCCGCCGAGATGCCGCCCTGCAGCGAGAGCCAATGCCCCCGCACTGTCGTTGTCCAACCCGATCGCCTGCAAACCCCGCCCTCCCGCACACAGGCCTGAGTAAGGATTATGAACTTTAATCTCAGGATAGAATGATCTTCCAATACTTTCATGTCACAGTAATAAATATATTCCTGGTTAAAAATGGTCCTGCACCTGGATACAAGCTCATTAGGCATAAAACTTGAAAAGTGTGTAAATCAAAGGATATCTGTACCAATGGAAAAAGGGCATGGCAGATAACCCTGATAGAGTTAATGCCCACAATCAGTCACCCATTTGATTGTTTCAGGAATCATGTTATTCTCCCACATTCTCAATAGGCCTCAGATTTTACTATTCGACAGCACACTAGCAACATTTGACAAATCCTCTATAGAGAAATATT
This sequence comes from Narcine bancroftii, assembly GCF_036971445.1. Taxonomy (NCBI): domain Eukaryota; kingdom Metazoa; phylum Chordata; class Chondrichthyes; order Torpediniformes; family Narcinidae; genus Narcine; species Narcine bancroftii. The sequence continues at coordinate 127,559,749 of NC_091474.1, read as the reverse complement.
ATTTATTGAATATTTTATTTCTCATTTGTTAATGCTTCTGGAAAGAGTTTATCCAAAACTATTATTAAACATTTATTTTAATAAGAAAAAGTTTAACATTACATGTTGAAAGAAGAGAAAACATGCAGATGTTGTTGAAAATTTTCAATAAATATTTAGTTCGGCCCTCGACTTAGTCCAAGATTTTAATTTTGGCTCTCCGTGAATTTGAGTTTGACACCCCTGCTTTAGAGAATGGGAGAGAAAAGGGATCAAAAGAATAGAAAATTGTTTTTTGGGTAATAATTTATTATCATTTGAACAAATGAAGTACAAATACGGAATAATTCACGGTACAATGTTTGCATACCACCAACTGAAAACCTACTTAAAGGACAAACTGGAAAGCAGACTGAGATTACCAGAAGGAAGCAGCTTTGAATATGTGATTACAGACACAATGATAATTAAAAGATTTATAACAAACATGTACATCAAGCTGCAAGAGAAAGAAAATGATGAAATAAGTTATAAACCCAAACAAAAGTGGGAACAAGATCTAAACATAAAGATAAAAAAATGAAATATGGGAAAAGCTATGCTCCAGAACTATGAGAAGCATAATAAACATGAGGTTATGCATGATACAATATAATTGGTTATACAGGCTACATATCATGTGCCCCAAAAGTTAAATAAATGGGATGCAACATTATCAGATAGATGTTTTCGCTGTAAGAAGGAAACGGGAACAACAATGCATGCAATTTGGGCATGTGAGAAAGTGAAAATGTTTTGGGAAAATCTAAATCAGGTATTAAATAAAATCACAAAAAGCAACATAACAAAAAATACAGAGATCTTTCTTCTAAGTAATATAAGAAATAAACTGGATGAAGCACAAAAAAGATTTATTATGATAGCCTTAGCAGTAGCAAAAAATATATAATGTCAACTTGGAAATCAGAAGAGCCTGAGAGTACAGCAATGGTACATGGAAATGAATAAATGTATTCCATTGGAAAAAATAACATACAATTTAAAAAATAAAGTCACATTATTTGAACAAATTTAGGAACCGTACATGGAACACACGCGGACCTCCACCCCCTAAAACGATAGAATGGGAAGAAGACGAAATGAACTGATCCAGTGTGTAAAAGTAGATGACACAATTTTCTTGTTTATTTTCATTGTGTGATGACATTGTTTAATGGGTTTATTGTATATGTTGAATGTTTAGTGGGTTTGGAGGGGGGTGGGAAGGAGGGAGGGAAGGGAGGGGGGAAAAAAGGGGAGAAAATGACACTGTGTATATTCAAGAGGGAAATGTTTGTGTGTATTTTGATTAATATGGTCCATAGTGTGAAAAATAAAAATAAAAAATAAAAGAATGCAGCCAGGTATACCATCTGGACTGGGTACTTTTTGAGGATTCACCCTCCTGAAGGTTCTGTTTTCCAGAATCTGAAGCACAGAGACACCAGGGAATGTGGGGACTCGCAAGTGACCATTATTTCTTTCCTCCTTCTGAAGTGTGCATAGAAAGCATCGAGTTCCTTCAGAAGAGGTGCTTCTTGGTTAATGGTCTTATTTCACCTTTTTGGATGTGTTGGCATACAAGCCCTGCCAAGAACCCATCTGAGTCTGCAGCTTAGACCAGCATAGATGTAGTGTTGCATATGAATATTAGGAAGAAATCCTGTTTGACATTTGTTTATTTTTATTCAGAGCCATGTGAAATGCTCGTCATCCAATTGGTATGAATTCAGATATGATAGTATATTTACTTAACATCACTACAATAAGGCTAATAAATGATTTTCATGCTGTATCATTTCTAAAATGCAAGATGCCTTCTGTTTCCTATGCTTATAGCATTTTCTAGCAACCTGCACAAACTTCTGGATTAACTTCCAGCTGCAATGAAAGTCATCCTTATCCCCACCCCATCAATTCCTTCATGGCATCCATCTCGCCTAGCATGAGTTAGCTAGCATTAGACTAAATAAATTGGATGCTGTTGATCAAGGCATAACTTTTCAGAACATTCTGCACCATTTGTAAGCAGATTTCTTGAGCTTTGCCATTCCAGTGCATATTATCACATTTAGAGCCTTTAATAGATTAAACTGCTTTTTAACATTGAAAAACTGCCATCCAGTCCCTCTAGAGGTCACTGTTAGAGTATTTTGGCACAATAAAAATCAACTGTTAAACATAATAAGGTTAAATTCTTTTTTAAATCGCCCAAAAATGAGTTTGTTAATTTAGGCAAATTCACTTTGGAGATTTAATGTTAGTGGCACTCATTTATTTTATTTTTGGAAATTTAATGCAGAAATGCAGGTACATTTATTTTGTGAAGCATAGAGGAGAATGGAAAGGATAATAGTTCCAATATTATCTGGAAAAACAGAAAACATAACTATTGGAAAGTTTTGGTTTATGACTAAGCAACAGATGTTACCATGGGAATTGTCAATCTGAACTTCTTAAGAGTAGTTATATTGTTGGATTCACCAAAGCAAACGTGGAACAGTCCTTCAATATACCAAATGCAGGATTTCTCCCTTTGAGATGTGCCTCCTTAATGCTGCGTGTGAGATTATTGGCAAATGAAAGTTTGCTGGACTCACATGGAACAATGTGAGAATGAATCGTTTGTGTCGAGAGACTTTAACAACATAATTCCATATTTCCAACTTAACATTTGCAGTTGATAGAAAACTTACTGTCTGTCCTCTGGAAGGTAAGCATCTTTTTAAGCATTTCATTCTCATTGACTTCTCCATGAATTGTGTGCAACTAAAGGTCATAAAAGGTGAAAAATAAGAAAGCATTTGGCTTATTTTCAGATTTGGCATGGATTGAAAACATAGGTACTAGAATATGCTATCATATTCGTTAATTCACTAGATTAGTATTAAATTAATTAACCTGGAAACTTGTTTGAATATTGTTTTGGGTAGCAGGGCAATTTAAATTTAATTAAATGAAATGTGGATTCATGGTTACGACACAACCAAGTTATTAATGTCTTTCAAGATGTTGCCAAAATGAAATTCTAGGTCCAGCATTTTGTTTGAATCTTAGCTACCTGTCATTTGGCCTAAGGGGTCATTAAGAATGGGGAATAAATACTGGCTCAGCCAGTGAAACCCATATCATGAATGAATAGAAGAAAGCTAACTTTCTCAGAGAATTCATTACAATGTGTTTTTCATTTGTTTAAGAAAAGTTAAGGTAAAAAAAAATTGCAGCTACTAAAAAAATTGATGTATTTCTAGAACTTGCTCTTCATTCGAAATTAGAATGGTATTTCTTTTTGCAATGTGTCTAGATTAGACCATGCCCTCAAAAATACTGGTTGAAATTATTTATTTGCTATTAACACCGATGAGCCAACATTTTTAAGTGATTATGAAATAAGATTTAACGGAGTTATGCTAAAGTCATGCTTAATAAATATGACTTGTTTCAATGTGTTTATTAAATGGAAAAATTCAAGTTATTGTTAAAATCAAATCATGGTAAATACTTAATTTTGTTGCATACAAGAAAGTTAGTTAAAGTTCACATCAGCTCATGGACTGCATCTGTGAATGACTTAATGATTAGAAGCTTTTTGGAACTTTGGATAATTAACCTGTTGAATATGTTGTGAAGTTAGATCATTGTCTTGACATGCAAGAAGTCAATGAGCATTTTGCCAGCTGAAAATTACTGCAAGGCAGTAGGCAAGAAAATAAAAATAGGTGTACCTATGTGATTTAAATATCAAATATTTAATAGCTAAGTAATTTTCACTAATATTGTCACTGATTTATTTTTACAACTATTGCATTGATATTAACATGACAACTAAAATAAATTTAAATTTGTGGAAGCATTGAATTTTTCAGAATATTCCAGCATTTCCCATCATTTCTACTTCATCAAGTTTTGAATATTTACATGGTTAATTCTTAATCATGCATATTGTTGGTTTAATGTTGATTGTTTTATCTTTAAGTATGTCATGCCTAGGAAGAAAAGTATAAGGATTTGTAAGGAGTACTATATAGGAAATGTTTTTCAAGGTACCAAAGATTATTTTCCTTAAACTTGCCTTTTGTCAAATTGTATTTCTAAACAGCTGGTTGCCATTTATATGGCTGTGAATTTAACCTTTACAACTTGATGAATGAATATAATAAATTAATTGTTCCATGATTCAAAAAGAATATTTTTTTGTTGTTTACAATATTTCCTGATTTTTTTTTAAAGAGAGGAACTGGAAACAACTATTCCAAAAGATACCTGCTGTTCTGTTTGATTTTTTTTTCTGGAACTTTCAAACTCTTTTTTTAAGCATTGATAGAAATCTCTGCCAAAGTAATCTCTGTGGATGTGCTGGACTTCAGTTCTTGGAAGTTAGTCTCAGGAATAATGGAGTGGTTGGTGATGAAGGAGCAGTAAAATCTGGCCTTCTATTTCCAGAAGCAGAAGAACATATGGAAGGAAGTCACTTCATTGAAAAGATTAGGGAAAATATAGCATGTGTTTAAAATCTAAAATCATACTAGGAAATGCACAAAGAGGAATCATGGAGGAGCAACAGAAAAGGACTGGAAGGAACAAGAATGTTCTGTCCTAAGTTGGGGCCAGGAAAGGTTAATTGGCACAGAGGTGGTGACCATCTGAAAGAGAGTAATAAATAAGAAAAGTTATGTAAATAAGAGATTCTTTAAATCTGAAATTGATAGATCACTGAATGCTGGAAATGTGAGATGCTAGACTGGAATGGCTGAACATCTGAAATGGAGTCTAGGAAGCTGCATTGTTCTTGCTCTAAGGATGAGGTCTATATTAAGTTTTATCGAAACATAGTTGGGGGTACAAAGTCAGAGAGTCAGAATGAGGAAGAGATTTAAAATTGGGAATGACAAAGAACTGGAAGTTCAGGATCAACCATAAAACCATAGAATCATAATATACCTCAGTACAGAAACAGGCCCTTCATCTGATCTAGTTTGTACCAGATTATTATTCTTCCTTATCCCATTGATTTGTCATGGACCATATCCCTCCCATCAATGCACCTATCCAATTTTTTTTTTAAATGTCAAAATGAAGCCCGCATCCACCACTTCATTTGGCAGCTTGTTCCACAGTTACACCATTCTGCATGAAGAAGTTCCTCCAATGTTCCCTTTAAACATTTCACCTTTCTCCCATGTCCTCTTTTTCTTGTCTCAACCTCCGGAAAAAGCCCACTTGCATTTACCCCATCTATACTCCTCATAATTTTTTCATCCAATCTCCCCTCATTCTCTGATGGTCCAGGGAATAAAGTCCTAATCTATCCCTGTAAATACTCACTGCAGTTTTTCAATCTTATTGATATCTTTCCTACAGAACTGAACACAATACTCCAAATTTGGCCTTACCAATGACTAATACAAGTTCACCATTACATTACAATGTTTCTTCTCAATACTTTGATTGATGAAGGACAAAGTTCTAAAAGCTCTCTTTATGACCCTATCTACCTGTGCCACAACTTTCCGGGAAGTATGCATGTTTTTCCAGAACTATTGGTTCCACCGCCCTCTTCAGTGCCCTGCAGTTTCTCGTTTATGTCGTACTTTAGTTAATTCTCTCAAAGTGCAATATCTCACATAAGTCTGCATTAGATCCCATCTGCTGTTTTGTAGCTCATTTTTCAAAATGGTCCAGATCCTGCTGCAAGTTTTGAAAGCCTTCCTCTCTGCCCTCTACAGCTACAATTGTTCTGCCATATACAAACTTGCTGATCCAATTCAGCACATTATCGTCCAGATCGTTGATATAGATTATGAGTAACAATGGTACCAGCACTGATCCCTGAAGCACACCACCAGTCACAGGCTTTCAGTTAGAAAGGCAATCATCTGCTACCATTCTCTGCCTTCTCCTGCAGACAATGTTTAATCTAATCTACTACCTCATCATGAATACCAAGTGATTGAAATTTATTGACCAAACCCCCGTGCACGACCTTGTAAAAGGCCTAACAAATGTCCATGTAGACAATATGCACATCCTTTCTCTAATCAACTGTCCTGGTAATCACCTCAAAAATGCACAACCTACCACACACAATAAATCCATGTTGACAATCCCTAATCAGTCTCTATCTATCCATCTACTTGTATAATCTCTCTATTAGAATACCTTTCAATAACTTAATCCACTATTGACATCATGCACACCTGCCAATAATTTTCTGGATTATTCTTGGAGCCATTTTTTAAACAATGGAACAGCAATAACTGTCCTTCAATTCTTCAGCACACACCATGGGTATTAACATTTCAAATATTTCTGCCAAAGACCCTGTAATTTCTACGCTATCCTCTCAAAGTTCAAAGTAATATCTTGCCAGGCCTTGGGGATTTATCTATCCTTATTTGCCTCGTGAGTAAGTAGCTCCTTTTCTTTAATCTGTATAGGTTCCATGTCCTCACAGCCATCTTCTTCACACCTGATCTCCTGCAAGGATTCTATTCCTTTCCCTTAATTCACCTGTCTCCATCATATCTGCTCCTAAGATGAGGTCTTCTAGTCCAGATCATCCAAGATGTCCTTCTTCCAAAAAGGAGGCTTCCCCTCTACCACCATCAACTCATCCTTTACCCACAACTCCTCCATTTCCCACTCTGTCCATAGAACAAAAAACAGGATTCCCCTTGTCCTCACCTACCTCTCCACCAGCTTCTGCATCCAATACATTATCCTCCACAATTTCCATCACCTACAACATCATCCCATCACCAGACACCTCTTTGCTTTCTGCCTTCCATAGGGACCACTCCCTATGTGACTCCCTCATCCACTCATCCCTTCCCACCAATCTCTCCTTTGGCATCTTTCCCTACCACAAACACATGCAAAAAATACTTTTAAAATCTCCCCAATCTCTTTTGGCTCCATACATAGTTGGTCATTCTGTTCTTTAAGATAACCAAAGAAATCCCTTACTCTCAATAAATCTGCAGAAGCCCTTAGGATTTTCCTTCACCTTGTCTGCCAAAATAATCTTGTGTCTTCTTTAAGCCACTATTGATATTTGTTCTTAAATTTTTTTCTTGGATTTTTTATACACAAATTCCTCATTTGCTCTATGATGCCTGCACCTGCTGAACACTTTTTTTTTCTTCTTAACTAGATCCTTGGTATCCCTTGAAAACTAAGGTTCTGTGTGCCTGTTAACTTTGCCTCTAATTCTGACAGGAACGTACAAATTCTGTGCCTAACCCTAACCCTAATGTCACCATTAAAGGCCCCCCAATTACTACGCAGATCCTTTTTTAATATTTTATTTATCATTTTAAATGTATCTGGTATGATTGTTAAATATAAAACATCGAGAACCCATCCCTTCATACCCCTTCCCCTCTAATTTCCTATTAAATAAAGAAGACGAAGAAAAAGAAACACTAAAAAAGCATCTCATTGTCAGTTAGTTCATTAAAACATATGGAGACACAATAATACCACAGTGTTAAAATCTTTACAGAGGTCTACTGGCCAGCAGCCAGTAGCGATTGTAACCTTATATTGATGCCAGTGAGGTACCTGTATGCTCTAAATAAGGCTGCTAAAGTTTTAAGGTGTTATATCTCTTCCTGAGATTGTATGTGACTTTTTCAATTGGGATCCAGCTATTCTCACAATGCACATCCTTGCCAAAAAGCAACCTATCCTAATCCACGCTTACCAGATCCTATCTCAAAAAATCAACCTGAGGACTAGATCTATCCTTTTCCATAATGATCTTGAAACTATTGGCATTATGATCATTAGTCCCAAAGTGTTTCCCTGTACACAGTAGCGTCCACCTGTTCTCTCTCATTCCCTAATAGGAGGTCCAGTATTGCAACCTGTCTGGTTGAAACTTCTATATATTGATTTATGTAATTTATGTGTTTCCTGAACACATTTGACAAACTCTATCCCATCCAGCCCTTTTACAGTATGGGAATCCCATTAAATACGTGGAAAGTTACAATCACCTACTATTACAACTTTTATGTTTCCTACAACTATCTGCAATCTCTCTGCAGATTTGCTCCTCCAATTCTGTGAACAGAATAGTCATGTGTTATAAAGTAATAATCCAATCTATATTTAGTTTCCCCAATATACTGGATACTGAATTCAGGATACTAAATCAGAAGGAGCAAGGTTAGCCTCGCAGTTAGCACAATGCTATTACAGTGCCATCACCCTGGGTTCAAATCCAGCATAATCTCTGAGGATTTTGTATGTTCTTCATGTGATCATATGGGTTTCCTCCAGTTGCTCTTGTTTTCTCCCACGTTCCAAAGACATACAGCCCTTACTAGGTTAACAAGTCCCACCCTATACAACCCCTCAATTCAAGCCCACTAGTCCCAGAAACATTCTTGTGAATCTTTTCCAGCTTAATAGCTGAGTGACCATAAATAAAAACAATACTCTGAGCATGGTCTCACTGACTTCTTGTATATTTGTGAACTGTATTCATTGTTCTAACTGGTGAAGTTAAGTAATGCTGAACATCTTTTTCACCACTCTGCCTACGTGTTTCACCACTTTTGTGGAACCATGCAATCTACATTGTCATCCAAGTCATTAATATAGATGACAAACAATGGACCCAGCATTGATCCTTGCAGCACTCCATTGATCACAGGCCATCAATCTGAATTACAACTTTCCATTACTCTCTGACTCCTACCATCAGGCTAATTGTGTATCCATTTGGCCAGCTCACCCTGGATCCTATGTGGTCTGACCTTACCATCCAGTCTACCATCTGGGACTTTGTGAAAGGCCATGCAAAACTTCTACTGCCCCATCAATTTTCTTGGTTACCTCTTCAAAAAAATTGAATCAAATTACTGAGACCCGATTTCTCACACACAAAGCTACACTGACAATCCCTTAAAAGTCCTTGTCTTTCCAAATACATGGAGATCCTGTCCCCCAGAATCAACTCCAGTAATTTACCCAGGATTGACATTGAGCTCACTGATCTGCAGTTCTCTGACTTGTCCATGTGGGCTTTTGGTAGGGTATTGGTTGAAGCTTTTCTTTCACTCAGTATAAACAACACATGGAGGTAAGATAGAAGTAAAAAATATATAATTAAGAGTGAGATTTAGAAACCAAAATCATAAAGGTTTGATGGAGAAAAGTTACTTGGTTTTCCCCAAACACAATTTATTGTTGAGGAACACAAAATCTGCAGATGCCTGAATCTTGAGCAAACAATGATAAGATGGAAGAACTCAGCGGATCAGACAGAATTCATGGAGAGTCAAAATTTTGGGTTGGGACTCTTTATCAAGACCAGATTAGGAAAGGGTGATATCATGTTTTCAAGGGGGGGGGGAAGTGGGGGAAAGGGACTAAGAGGTGATAGGGAATTGGACAGAAGATGGATGAGGTAAAGATACAGAGGGAGAGATGAGGGGTGTGGAGAGAAAAGATTAGAAAAGAGAGAACAGATGAAGAAGAGATGAAACAGTGGCACCAGATAGAGGTGGGGTTATTTAAAATAAGAAAAAAATGATGTCCATCCTGTTGGGTTTAAGGTTGTTCAGGAGAATATGATGTGTTGTTCTTCAAGTTTACATTTTACCTCATCCTGGCAATGGATGAGGAAGAGAACAGATATATATTTGTGAGAATGATAAATCAATTGAAATGGAAATTCTAGTTTACGCAAGAGAGAAACTAGCAGGTGTTCAGAGAATCGGACACCCAGTCTATGTAAGGAGGCCATGCCGAATACATTAAATGCAGTAAATTAAGTCGGATGATTTGCATGTAAAGCTCTGCCTCACCCAGAAGCTCTGATTGTGCCCCTGGATAAAGTTGAGAGAGGAGATTCAGGGGTAAGTTTTGCACTTTCTGTGATTACAGTGGGTGATGCCTTTGGGGGTGGGGATTTCATTTTGATTAAAAATCTACCAAAGACATGAAGAAAACAATGCTAAGGCAGTCATTTGGAAAAGAAAATGCTTCCAGACATCATCAATCCACAAATAATGCTAAACTCAGCCTTTTTTCAATCTGTTTAGCTACCTATTCATTATCAATATTTGCTCCAGTCTCTACTGATCTTCAAAGAGATGCTTCACAGAAATATTGTGGCATTTTTAACGTGATAGGAGTCTTGGGCTCCAGCTATGCACCAACCAGGACATGTTGATGTATATTCTGTTGGGTATGTAAACACGTAAGGACCTTTCAAGATAGTTTGGAGCTGGAAGAAAATGGAATTATTCTTTTCAACCTGGGTGGTACCCTAAGCTTTTTGGTATAGTTAATGATTTTGAGTGATAATTAAAGTGATATCAACTACCATCAAAGAAAATTGGCTCAAATTATTTATTAGATGTGACTAAGTGATACACTGTGACTAAGTGATACAGTACAGAGTACTGTACAGGCTCTTTGGCCCACGATGTTATATAAGCCTAATTGTTAGTCTTTATTTTTCTTGCATCCATGCATCTGTCTAAGAATATTTTAAATGTCTCTATTGTGTCAGCCTCCACCCTGGCAATGCATTCCAGGCACCCACCCCTCTGTGTATAAAACAAAACTTTCTCCTGATATTTCCCCTAAACTTCCCTTACCTTAAACCTCTGATATTTTCTACCATCACCCTGGGAAAAAGGTGCTGGCTGTTCAACCTATCTATGCCTCTCATAATCTTGCAGAAAATATAAACATTTGCCAGGTGCTCCTCTACTCGGGTTGTGTTCCAATAAACTCATTGTAAGTTTAAAAATCATAATTCGAAAAAGAATACCCCACCTGCCGAACATCATAGCTTAACCTACCTTAAATGTGCTCAGTCCACTTACCATAGCCTACAGCTGGGCAAATTTATCTAAAACAAAGCCTACTTTATAATTAATGTTGAATACCTTTTATTACACACTGAAAAAAACCCCATTTTTAATTGCAAAATATAGCAACAGCCAAAGTGTCCATCAGTTGTTGTGTGAGAACCTATAACAACAGTCACACCAACACCACTATCGTAACTTCAAAAAAGTCTTAAGTCGAACCATTGTAAGTTGAGGAGCATCTGTATGTGTGTGTATATAGGGATATAGGCGTGTGTGTATTTGTTTATATTTTCTTCATCACTTCAAAGGACAATTCTGGAAGTAATAGTTATTGGACTAGGGTTCAGCAAAATTTCATTCCTTTGTTTTGAATTTTCTCCAGCTTCATTGCCAAATATATTATTAGAATGCTCAGAGGAGGTTGCAAATTCCAAAAACTTTTTTTTCATAAATAAAAGAACATGTAATGTGCTTCTTCATGTGTATACATAAGACTTAGTACTTGCTATTTTTCTTAATTTCAGTTTTTGATGGGTATTTGGACAGCTACTTTAAAGACGTGACATGGAATTGAATATAAAAAACATGAATCTTCTCCTGCAAAGTTTTCTGTTCCTGCTGCTGCAAAAAGTCAGTACAGCCTTGGATGATGACATAAGATCTAGTAAGAAACCAATACTTTCTTTTAATTTTGAGCATATTGAGACATTTAGCTTATTAGATTGATGAGTGACATCGCTAAACAGAGAAGCATCTTTCTGCTTTGTGTCTTACAATACCTGTGAAGCCTACATCTGTGCAATTTAAATAGGCCTTCCTGAGCAGGTCCCAGGTCAGTGCTTGTAACCTGACTCAAGAAGGTTTTTACTTGTTTCTCCTATAGGCCCCTTACTTCTTTCACCTTCCCAGAGAGGTTCAGCTACCCCCAATCAAAACACTGAAATCTTGTCCGTCAATCCCTGCTGCCCCTCACTCCCAGTGCACTAATTTTCTGACCTGATCACCTTACTGATTCAACTGATTTGCCAACCCAACTTCCACCAAAACCATCAAACCATCAACAATGTTTCCCCAATGGCTTCTTGCTCTGTCATCTGCATATCTGGTCACACCTCATAATTATTAATTGCTCCAAATGTATGACAGTCAAGATTATTGTTTAAGCATAGGCCTCCATACCCATCTCAATAAACGTGATTCCTTTCTGTTGTCCCTCCCATCTGAGTTGTAAACAGGTATTACCATAATCTCAGGTAGAATGTCAGAAACCTTTCTGTTATTATTTTTCATACTCATGACATCGATACAAATAAAATTGTCTTGAATTTCTTGAGATTTAGCCATGATACCTCAATGGATTTAGGCCAGTATAGTGGACTTTTTCTTTCAATGGTGTAGAGACAGTAGAACTGGGAAAATTAATGATCAGTATTTTCAAATATATGGAATAGTGAAAAGCTTCCAGCATAGAAATAGGCTGTTTACATCTGCTACACTGTCCCCATATTTGTTCTTATCTCAAGCTTCCTTCACTCAACTTTATCTTTCTCTGTACATTTCCATTTTGCATTTCTCTCGTGTATAAATCTGGCTTTTATCTAATTTCCTTACTATGACTTGAGCTTTTTACCCGAAGTACCCTATATAGATGAGACTTCTAGATTCTCCCCACAGTTTAGGCAAATATGTTTCATTTGAATTTCCACATGTATAATTTTTAAGGTCCTTAAGATTTTGACTTCTTAAATTGGAATTTCACAACCAGAAACACTTTCTGTCTGCTTTAAGAAAACCTCTAATACTCGTTCATGTTTGTGCCTAAATGCCTTTTGAACATTGCTATTGTATCTTATGAGAAAAGTTTTATCTAAAACTAGATTGCATTTCATTTGTTATTGTATAGCACACTTCCATAAATTTGATCTGGCTTCTAAACAAATGGAACGGACATGCACAGAGAGACCATAAAGCAATGCACAAATTGTTTTATGATTTCCAGGCCACACTCTGAACGAAGCAGAGCTCACTGGATAAGTTGAGGTCTGATATGATATTAGTTAAATGGAAGCAATCTTACCTACTCCACAGGTATAGGGTCAATTGTTACATTAGTAGATTGTCCTTTGGATAATCATGTTGTTCCTCAACATGATTATCCAACTGCACGAAAACCAACAAGGTCGGGTCAGATACAGCAATGAGCTCTCTGAACCCTTCTCCATTAACAATGGCGTGAAGCAAGGCTGTGTTCTCGCACCAACCCTCTTTTCAATCTTCTTCAGCATGATGCTGAACCAAGCCATGAAAGACCCCAACAATGAAGACGCTGTTTACATCCGGTACCGCACGGATGGCAGTCTCTTCAATCTGAGGCGCCTGCAAGCTCACACCAAGACACAAGAGAAACTTGTCCGTGAACTACTCTTTGCAGATGATGCCGCTTTAGTTGCCCATTCAGAGCCAGCTCTTCAGCGCTTGACGTCCTGCTTTGCGGAAACTGCCAAAATGTTTGGCCTGGAAGTCAGCCTGAAGAAAACTGAGGTCCTCCATCAGCCAGCTCCCCACCATGACTACCAGCCCCCCCACATCTCCATCGGGCACACAAAACTCAAAACGGTCAACCAGTTTACCTATCTCGGCTGCACCATTTCATCAGATGCAAGGATCGACAATGAGATAGACAACAGACTCGCCAAGGCAAATAGCGCCTTTGGAAGACTACACAAAAGAGTCTGGAAAAACAACCAACTGAAAAACCTCACAAAGATAAGCGTATACAGAGCCGTAGTCATACCCACACTCCTGTTCGGCTCCGAATCATGGGTCCTCTACCGGCACCACCTACGGCTCCTAGAACGCTTCCACCAGCGTTGTCTCCGCTCCATCCTCAACATCCATTGGAGCGCTCACACCCCTAACGTCGAGGTACTCGAGATGGCAGAGGTCGACAGCATCGAGTCCACGCTGCTGAAGATCCAGCTGCGCTGGATGGGTCACGTCTCCAGAATGGAGGACCATCGCCTTCCCAAGATCGTATTATATGGCGAGCTCTCCACTGGCCACCGTGACAGAGGTGCACCAAAGAAAAGGTACAAGGACTGCCTAAAGAAATCTCTTGGTGCCTGCCACATTGACCACCGCCAGTGGGCTGATAACGCCTCAAACCGTGCATCTTGGCGCCTCACAGTTTGGCGGGCAGCAGCCTCCTTTGAAGAAGACCGCAGAGCACACCTCACTGACAAAAGGCAAAGGAGGAAAAACCCAACACCCAACCCCAACCAACCAATTTTCCCTTGCAACCGCTGCAATCGTGTCTGCCTGTCCCGCATCGGACTGGTCAGCCACAAACGAGCCTGCAGCTGACGTGGACTTTTTACCCCCTCCATAAATCTTCGTCCGCGAAGCCAAGCCAAAGAAAAGAGATTGTCCTTTAATTATTTCTTTTGCTGGTGATTTCTTTCAGTAACCTTTGCCAGCATCTTGCTTCTCAATATTCCTTGGCTGCCTATTACATATTGAACTAGCAGTACCACTATCCCAACCATGCATCTGAACCTCTACACCAGGTATTAGATTAATCCCTTATCCCATGTCTTTATCTGATTGCATGGCCAACCGCCTACTTCATTCCCTAACTCCAATTTTCCTTCTATCCATTGTCATAGCAGAAGCTGCACCCTGCCCATTCTGTGAAGGGCTAATCTTCTTTATCTCCAACCCAGCCCCTGGAATATTTTTCTTCTTTTAAATTCAAAATGATACTTGACTTGTCTGATTTCCTCTACCAAAAATATGTTCTACCTCAAGTAGTATGTGGATCATGCTTTTGAACCACACGAAAATGGCAAAAAGCTACTTGTAGATACTGTGAGTTCAGAAGTAGTGGTGCAGTTCTGAGAGATTTTGCAAAGAATATTCTTGTTTGTAAGGTTCAGTGCTAGAAAAGTTTCTCATGTAGATTTTCTTTGTCAAATAATTTTATCACAATGGGTCTTCAAGATTCCAAACTGTTACCTTCATCAATCCACCAATTGAACCTGGTTCCTCATGATTCTGCCATTTGCCAATCTGCACACAAAGTAAGCTGTAGTCCTGCACACCCCAATCACTGATCCCACTGTTGTACCCCCACCTTTTGCCTGGCAGAATACCAACTGTCCTCCCCATTCCCACTTGCCCTTCCCATTCCCACTCACCCTCCCAATCTGCTGCTAAACCCTTCCCCACACTATAATGAATACAATGCCAGTCCAGTAACACAATGTCCTGGGGCTTGTGTTGCATTGTAAAGTTGATACAAAACAATGATCATTGACCATTTGTGTTAGCCTATTTATGTACATTTATAAATACCATTCAGTTTCTAATTTATGTGCCCTTTGTAATCTGGACATGTATCCTGTAAGCCTTGATATTTGATATTCTTTAAAGTACAAGATGCCAAATCATATGTTTTTTTTAATGAAAAAAAGCTTTGTGGCTTTCATCTTAGGAATTCTCAACTACCATTCCCTAGAAGTACAAATATCAGTGGAAATATAAAACAGGCATAATCTGTCTACAACTGTAATATTACAAATGTTTAAAATTACTGTAAAATTTAATATCTTGTTGTATCCATTCTGCATAATGTCCCTTTTTAGTAATAACATGCCTCTCTTTTCTTCTAGGCTGCAGAACTGCTCCAAATGACCTAGTTTTCATTTTGGATGGCTCCTTCAGTGTAGGACCAGATAATTTTGAAATAGTCAAAAACTGGATTATCAACATATCCAGCAGTTTTGAAATAGGGACAACATTTACACAAGTTGGTGTTGTACAATATAGTGATGATCCTTTGTTAGAAATTCCATTGGAAAAATATAGGTCCAATAAAGACTTGATGGAAGCAATGGCAGCCATCTTATATAGGGGTGGAAACACTAGAACAGGAAAAGCCATAACATTTGGACTTAATAATGTGTTTGCTACCTCAACCAGGGCTGTTAATGCCGTGACTAAAGTAGCTATTGTACTGACGGATGGAAAATCCCAGGATGATGTGAAGGAGTCGGCAGAGGAAGCCAGGAAAAGGAAAATTATATTATTTGCAATTGGTGTTGGTCAGGAAATAGAAGATGCAGAACTTCAAGCAATTGCTAATAAGCCATCATCCACCTATGTGTTCCATGTAGAAGACTACACTAGCATCTCCAGAATTAGAGAAGTAATGAAACAGAAACTTTGTGAAGGTAAAACAAAATTACAAACTTGCTTAATTGCTTCAGTTTAGAAAATGTCCAGTTATGAAATTTCAGTATTTTTGGATCACTGTTGTGAAAAAGCACTAAAATGAAAATATGTCCATCAATATGTTTTCTAATCTTATAAATCTGTATGTTCTATTGTTCCAATAGTGGAAAATGTTAAAATAAATGGGGCAGATATCAAATGGACATAAAAATAGTTTGTATCATAAGTACACTATTTTCTTTGTAGATGAACATAATTAACAACTCCAAAACTATGAAGTGGATTATAACCATTTATATTCATAACATGTGGTCTATTGTTGTTAGTTTACCATTTTCCAGATAAAGCCTAAAAGCACATGTGGTAACTTCCTGCTCACTTTTCATTCAGTCTTTCCTTATATTCATCATCCACAATTTTCATTCCTTTAATCTTATCGTTCTGTCATATTGTCTGAGCTAACGGTTCGATAGCCAATGCAAATAAGGCTGGTGACAATGGACAACCTTGTCGAGTTGATCGCATTAATTTAAATGGTAAAGAAATTTGGCCATTTGTCACCATCCTAGCAATTGGATTTGTATATAAAGCCTTAACCCAACCAATAAAATAAGGGCCAAAATTAAACTTCTCTTACACCTTAAATAAAAAATTCCACTCAACCCTATCAAAGGGTTTTTCCCAGCATTTCCCTCAAATGATTCCAATTCAAATAGTAATTTCTTATGAATTAAAATAGCAACACCCCTCGCCTTAGAATTAAAAGAAGAAGAGAACACATGACCAATCCACTCTCTCTTCAATTTCAAATGCTCTTTTTCAGTCAAGTGTGTTTCTTGCAAGAAAGCAATATCAACTTTAATTTTTCTTATATAAGCCAAAACTTGCTTGTGCTTAATTGGGTTATTCAAACCCTGGACATTAAAAGTTGCAAAATTCAAATTAGACATTTCTTAATCTAATAATATATTCCACTACTGTAAAATAATGCTCCCCTTCTAATTCCCTCAATATTCTAATCCCCCCCTATATAAAAACTCCAAAAAAAAGAAAAAATACCAATCCCAAAACAAACTACTAAAAATAATAGTCCCCTAAAAATCTGGGTGTGGTAAAACCCACTAGTGGCAGGTGACTAAAATGCTCAGTGTTATCCACCCCCCCCCCCCCCACCAGTCAGACTTTCACAAAGTACTTAGACAAAAACAGTCAACCCAGTGATTCCAGTCCCAGTGATTGTTCCAGGTCCTCAATATCAAGAAGACTTTGCGTCAATTCAACTTTTTTTCCATTCTTTCCATGTTTTCCATTCTTCCCATTTCCATTGCCATTTACCCTCCTCTTAGGTGGCAATAGTGGCGATCGTTCATTTCCTCGTAAATCTGGCAATGAATTAGCAAAGATTAATGCATCATGATCATTTTCAAAAAATTGAGATTGAAAATTCCCATAAAAAACTTTAAATACTGCCGTATAACGAAAGGCAAATTTATATCCCTTTCGCTGAAATACTTCTTTAGCTGAATTAAATTCTTGTCGCCTTCTAATAATTTCTTGTCTCAAATCTGCATTAAAAAAAACACCCTGTTATTTTGAACCATCATTGGAGCCTGGTTTTGCCGTGCCTTCTGCACCGCCATTCGCAATATCATTTCAATCAGCGAATCAGAATTGTTCGTGGTGATTGGCCTGGAAACAGATTCTTCTTTAATGCTCTGTGTGCCCGATCTAAATCCATACCATCCGGAAAGAATTCCTTGCCCAACATCTCAGGAATCCATTTCTTAAAAAAACTTTACCGGATCAGAATCTTCTATATCTTCTGGAAGACCTACTATTTTTACATTATTTCTTCAACTTTAATTTTCTAATGAATCAATCTTTTTCAATAATTCCTTCTTCTGAATCCCCCCAATTCATGAAAGAATCCTCCACTTTTTCCATTTTTTCTCTATTACATTCCACTCCATTTGATTCTTGCATTCAAAAAAAGCTTCTTCAATCTTTTTAAATTTATCTTGTATGGTATCCGCTGATTTTATGCATCTACTATCATCACTTTTAACTACAGTAATATCTTGCTTCATAAAAGTCATTTTTTCACATAGTATTCATTTTGGTTATCACTTCCATAAATCTTTGAGTCACCTGAGTAGACATCTGCATTGACATTTTTTCCATTTGATGAGCAATCCCTTCCAAGATTGTAAACACAGAATCCAATCCAGATTCCATCACCTCCTTTTGTGGCCTACTTTCTCTGATGTCAGTCCCCATTTCTTCCTGTGTAAATTCCAATAAAGTTGGGCTCTCTTCCTCCTCAAATGCAGTAGGTCCTCTTCTGGGGCGGCTGCGAGTTTGGATACCCGACGACAGCGTGCCAACCTCATCAGGCCGCAATCGCTCGGGCTCCCCCACAGCCCACATCTTATCCAATAATTCACGGACCCACAAGGCACCGCACATGCCCGGCAGAACCACCAACCGTGCAACTGCGTCTTCCAATGCTACACTGTGCCCCCCCCGGACCACCAGGCAATGTTGCGGGCTCGTGGGTTTGTCCTCGCTCGGTCGATCCGCCCGCGTGTCTGGACTCATGGGTGTGCAAGTCAGAACCAGCTGAGCTCGTCGCTGAACCGGCGCCATCTTGTGAATGTGCGATCGGGGCCAGCATAATACTTAACTGAGCAGGAGTACTCTGAAGCTTGGGGGCTCAGTCGACGACTCCATGGCTTCAAATTGATAAGGCCTCAATTCTTCAACACTTTTGTAAGGTAGTTTCTTTTGCAATTGAGCTTTTGATTTTTTTCACGTTTGCAGCCATTTCAATCCTTCACTATTCCAAAATCTGTAGATACTATTTTTAACCACTTTTACAAGTTTTAAAGTTGGGTATTTAGAAGTCTAACTGGGGGAAGGTGGAACCACATGTCTTCCCTCTATGCCATCTTGCCATGCCCCCATCAGGTTTAGTTTAGAAAACTTGTGTATAAGTGAGTTTGGATAGATTGGCTCTCAGTGCAACATGAGAATGCTCTCTGATAAAGACTACTCTCATCAAGTAGAGATAACCAAGAAAATCTGCAGGTGCTGGGGTCTAGTGTAGTACACAAAATGCTGGAGGGAAACAGGCAGGTCACACAGCATCCACGGAAAGTAAAAGGCAATCAACCTTTCAGGACTGAGCCCAGTTTCAGGGGTGCCAAAACTCAGGCAGGTGTCTGAATAAAAAAAACTTGGTTGTGGGGAAAGGTGGAAGAAAAGGGGAAGAAGATGGGTAAGAGAAATTAGGTGGAAACAGGTGGGAAGGTAGAAGAGAAAGAACCTGAAAGTGATGGGGAAGAGGGCTGAGCTCTGATGGGATAAGGAAGAGAAGGAGGTGGGGAGTTGAAGGGAGACAGAGTTTTTGTTCAGGGGAACATTCTTGAGTAGCACTGTGTATTTCTGGTTCAACGAGGAAAGTGGCAATGAAGGACGATTCTAGAGAATAAACTGGACAAGGGCAAATATCAATGGGGAAACGTCCTTCAGGGAATAATATTTGCTACTTTGCCCAATCTGTCCTTTATGTTGCTCTATATAATCAAGTGTTTGACTTTAAAATGTTCTCTGAAGTGGCAATTACATTTAAATAGAGAAAAGAGTAAAACCAGACAGAATGCTTGGCAATGACCTATTAATTTAATACAGTGGTTTTCAAACTGCCCCCCTAAACTCACATTCCACTTTAAGTAATCCCTATGGCATCGATGCTCTGTGATTAACAAGGGTATTTGAGTGGGAACGGAAGGTTGAGAACCATTGCTCTAGACTCAATTGTTACTGAAATATTTTGCTTGAGAAAAATTGTCATTGGCCCATCTTCTTTGGAGTTATGAAACCATACACATAACAAGCCATTTAGGTATGATTAAAACAGTCGTTTTCAAACACACAGTGTGTTTGCATTTGTTGTATCTCTCTTTTCTCGCTATCTATGTAATAACTTATGACTGTGTCCTCTCTTGGAATGCCGAACCAACTTGCATAAGAACTTTTTATCTGCTGAACTTTTATCAAATGCCTTCTGGAAATAAAAATATAATAAAAATATGCTGTCCAACATTTCAGAAATCATAGTATGATTGCCACGTGTCTCTTCAGCTCACTGCAGTTCTGGTTAATATGATTTCCCTTCTGTTGTTTTTTTAAAAAAATATATATTTTATTTTTATTTTTTTCCATAAATATACATAATAAACTCTCCAATATCAAAGTGTATATGTATACGTGTGTGTGTGTGATACAAAAAGAAACAAACAAGACAAGACAAACCCTCCCCACCCCCTTTTCTCATTTTCGTAATATAAATCCACACACTGTCAAGGCTCACAATTATATTAACCATAAAAAATTCTATATAGGGAAGTCACTTGTATTTATACTATAGTAACATCTATTATTAGCCTTTTTATTATTGCATTTATAGTTATAATTGTGCCCCTATATGATTCCAAAATATGGCTACCATATCTTAATAAATATGTCATATTTGTTCTTTGTTATATGTAATTTTTTTCTATAGGTATGCAACTATTCATGTCAGCAGTCCATCGTGCTATATGTAGACGAGTAAAATTTACAAGTAATTGTACTATATTTCTTAGCCACTGCTAAGACTATTTTAACAAATGAAATTTGGAATTTAGTTAATTATTGCTTATTTCAATAAAGTTTCCCAAAAGATAAAGCTCTGGGTTGCCTGCAAAGGCCATCACTGTTATCCTTGTTCATATTTTCTGCCAAAAAGATCTCACCTTCAGACGCAACCATGTAGCATGTAAAAACAGTCCTATTTCTGTCCCACATCTATAAAACACATCTCCATAATTTCATATTTTGATTTGTGACATTTCTGTGGTGTAAGATATAATTGGTATAGAAAATTAAATTGAAGTAATCCATATCTTGCATTTATAACTGATGTCGTGCTATCCAAATATCAACCAGACCAACATCTTTGCATTATTGCAACACCTAAATCTCTCTCTAGATCTCTGCAAATATGGTTTTGCACTTTCATTCTGGAGAGCATAATACATCTTAGTTATAAATTTTGGTGTGTTCCCCAGCCACATTATTCATTCCATTTCACTATTTTCAGGTGGAGCCAAATTTTGCTCCTGTCTTTCTCTTAGGAACGATCTTAACTGGAGAAAACAAACAAAAGTCCCAATAGCTACTCCATATTTATTTCTTAATTGTTCAAAACACATTAGAGATCCATCCACATAACAATCATTAATATATCTTATTCCTTTGCCATACCAGGAACTCAAAATTTTATTGTCCATATTCATGGACAGCAACACATTTTTACATAATGGTGTCTTAGTGATAGCCCTGCTTTTTTTTCCCAATACACTCATTTATTTCTTGCCATATTCTATTCATATGTACTAATATAAGGTTATCTGGTTTTTTTGTTATTAATTTAACATTCCACATAAATAAAGCCCTTCACTACCCCCTCTTTTATTGAATACAATCCCATTTGGATCCAAGAAGGGGGGCTGTCTTCTTCAAAGAAGCATGATAATAATACTTCTTTAATTCCGGAAGCCTAAGTCATCTCAGTTTATAATCCTATGTTATCTTTTCCAATGAAATTCTTGGCACTTTGTTATTCCACAGGAATTGCCTTGAATAATTATGTAATAATGTAAAGAATTTTTTAGGTAGTGCAATTGGCAATGATTGAAAAAGATACTGTAATCTTGGCATCACATTCATTGAAATACAATTTACCCTTCCCACTAAATGGCAAATCGTTCCATTTCTGTAAATCTTTCTCTTTTTCTAAAAGAGAAGTATAATTGAATTTATGTAAGTTCTGTAAATTATTATATGTCATTATTCTTAAATATTTGATTCTATCTGTCTTCCATTTAAATCTACTACCTTTTTGACGTCTTTCAAAATCAAAATTCGTCAATGGCATTATCTCACTTGTCCATATTTATTTTATAACCTGATACTCTCCCATATTTTTCTAATTTTGTTTGCAATTTTATCAAGGACTCAGATGGGTCAGACATATATAATAGCACATCATCAGCAAATAAACTAATTTTATGTTCTTCCTTTCCAACTTTGAAGCCCTTAATATCCAGATCTCTCTTTATAATCTCCACCAGTGGTTCAATCACTAGGATAAAAAGCGCTCGGGACAGAGAATACCCTTGTCTACTATATCTGATTATTAGTTATAATTTTGGCTTGTACTTTATGATAAAAAGTTTTTATCCATTTTATAAATTTTCTGCCTTGTAGCGTGAATAAAAGCTCTCACGACTGGAGGGAGAACACGCGCTTTTATTAGCTTATAACAAAGTGCAGGGTCTTACAAAGGTCTTCAGTAGGGCTCTGGGTTTAGGCGGAAACCTGGGTTATATATGGGTAGATGGGGGAGGAGCCTGCCATCAGCACAACCCATCAATGAATCTCCGTACACTGCTTTGGTGAGCCAACTGGGTAACCCCTGGATGGCAGAGCTCATTATGTAGTTGGCCAGTGTGTGCAGAGGCATAGCTTCCTCTGGAGGCTCATTAAGGGTACTTGGCCAATAGGTGATGTCATAATTGTTGGTGGAGGGTTTGATCCTACAGCTAGTAATTTTGTCATTTTTTTTAATTTGGCCCCCTGGACGTTATTGAACATAAATGCAATAGAGTGCTGGTCAGTGAGGAGTACAATTTTCCTAGCAGCAAGATAGGGCCTCCAGTGCCTGATGGCTTCCACAATGGCTTGAACCTCTTTCTTCACAGAGGGATTCCAGAGCTTATGGCCTTGCAGAGTCCAGGAGAAAAATGCCACCGGCCTGCCAACCTGGTTAAGGGTAGCGGCCAGAGCCACATCCGAATTATCACTTTCCACTTGGAAAGGTTCATTCTTATCCACCACGTGTATGATAGCATTCGCAATGTGGCTTCGGACATAGATAAAAGCCATTTGGGCTTCAGCTGAGAGGGGAAAGGTAGTGGATTTTAAAAGGGGGCGAACTTTATTGGCGAATTGAGGGACTCACTGGGCATAATATGAGAAAAATCCCAGGCATCTCCTCAAAGCTTTCCTGGTCCTTAGAATAGAGAGCTCTAACAGGAGGAGCATCCTTTCGGGGTTGGGGCCAATAATACCATTCTCCACCACGTAGCCCAGGATAGCCAGTTGTTTAGTCCTGAACACACACTTTCTGGAGTTATAAGTGAGGTTCAGGGCTTTTGCCATGTGGAGAAAGCTCTGAAGGTTGGCATTATGATCCTCCAAGGTATAGCCACAGATGGTGACATTATCAAGGTAGCCTTCCACCTATGCTCGTCCATCATCCTGTCCATATGCCTCTGTCAAAATACCAAAAGAGACCCTCTGGAATTGATAAAAGGCATTTGTCTCAAAAGCAGTATAGGGACGGTCCTCAGAATAGATTGACATCTGGTGATCAGCAGCCTTCAGGTCGATTGTAGAATAGACACAATATCATTCACCGCGTCTGAAATTTGAGGAAGGGGGTATGTGTCCAGGAATGTGAAACAATTAATTGTTTGGCTATAGTCAATTACTAGCCTGGACTTATTTTCCCCTTTTACTATCACCACTTGCGCTAGGTTCAATTATTTTCTCATTGAGCAAGTGTTGAGTCTCTGATTTGATGAACTCCAGATCAGCAGCATTGTACCACCAGCTCTTTGTAGCATTCGGCTTGCAATCTGGAGACAGGTTTGGGAAGAGGGTTGGGGGGGGGGGGGGTCAATATTAAGTTTGGAGAAGCTGTATGTGGGTTCCAATTTTAATGGCACTCTGTTCCAAGCCGTTATGGGAGGGAGGAGACCAGAATACTCCAAGGTCATGCTTTCAAAGTGATACAAGAAGTCAAGATCCAACAGTACCAGAGCACACAAATTGTTAAGCACATACAATTGAAGTTTACAAAATCAACCCCCCCCCCCACCAAAAGACAAATGTAGAGTACAATGTTCTTGGATACAAGTTGAGTGTGAATGAAACACTAGAAATATACGGTAATTGAAAGGATACCATTTAAGTTTGTATTCCCGAACAGTCTGAGAGTCTATGAAACTTTCCGTAGAGCCAGTGTCAATTATTAAGCATCTAGTTGGGTGTCCGTTTACCTTGACAGTCACTATAGAGTTGATGTGGTCTGTCTTGGTTCAGCCACAATGCTAGGAACCTGGAGACTCCGTAGTTCTCCTCGCTCGAGCAGCCCCCTCCATCCTGATGCACTGGCAGGCAAGATGGGGTCAACCTCGTGGCATGGCAAGATGGCCACCCTTCTTCCTCTGACGATGATGGCGTTAAATTCAAATCGTGGCAAGATGACCACTGAGGCTTTTTGTTCTGTTTTCCCACTGCTATCCTTCTTCAGCGAATAGCGCAGCAGGTAGGCTCTGGGAAGTTTGGGGCTGAGGGTGATGGCTTGGGGCTGGTGTTGGAGTAGGGAGCTGTGCAGGCTGTGGATTTCCCAGGCGTTCCCTTCACACAACAGACTCTCACCCAGTGACCTCTCTTACCGCAGCTGGAGCAGACAGTCCTTAGCTGAGCATTGAGGACAAGGATGCTGGCTTCTACCGCAGAAGAAGCATTCCCTAGCACAGGATTGCTCTTTAGCATGGGAGGTGGCTGCCATTAAGGCAGGGGCAGTGGGGGCTGCTGATCCTGGGAAAGGTTTGTAGGGGAGAGCATTGTCATTGTCCTCGAGCTCATCGGTCTCAAGCTAGGCTTGTTCAAAGGACCTGGCCAGATCAATGTGGCTGGCCAAGTGTGATAGTACAGATCTATCACCAATGTATATAGGGTATCTAGACTGTGCTTACAGCGATTGGCTGAGAGCTTAGCCACTCCTACTGTCTGGGCCTTAAAGGGTTGTGTCCCTAGCCAGGTTGGATCATTCCGGACTGGTCAGCCACCTGTGAAGAGCTCCTGTCTTTTGCTAATAAAAGCCTTGGTTTGGATCAACAAGTCTTTGGTTCTTTCGACGAGCTCTACATAGTCATTGCCTCACGTATCTCAAGTGGACCCCTACATCTAGGGTGTCCTGAATCTGCTCTTCATCACGAACACAGCTGGTAGCTGTTTCATGCCAGCACTTCTTGGCAAGAGTCCACAGGTGAAGCAGATAGTCATCAATGGTATCTCCAGGCCGCTGCCGATGTAGAGCGAGTCAATGCCTTGCTAGGACCCCATTTTGCAACTTCAGGTACCAAGCCTTCAAAGTCTCAATGGCAGCAGCATCATAGGATGCACAGTCCTGAATGACTGCATTACCCTTTAGTCCCTACCCTGGAAACAAAGGCCGAACTCTTGAGTTTATCAGTGTTGAAAATGTCCCTGGTCGCGTTCAGGTGGGTCTGGAGGCAGTCCAGCCAGTAAGCAAACTCCTTGGCAGAATCAGGGCACAGAGGGTTGATCAGGAGCATACTTGGCTTGAGCAGCGTGTCCATCTTCTTTCTTAATAAGCTAATAAAATTGTAACGTAAATAAAAGCTCTCAAAACTGGAGGGAGAACACACGTTTTTATTAGCTTATAACAAAGGATAAGATGTTACAAGAGTCTTCAGGAGGGCTTTGGATTATATATGGGTTATATATGGGTAGATGGGGTGGAGCCTGGGGGAGGAACCAACCATCTGCACAACCCATCACCAGTGAATCTCAGTTCACTACATGCCTATAGCAAATTTTTCCAGTGTTTAAATAGAAAAGACCATTTTTAATTTGGTTATGTATTCCATTAATATTTATAGTTAGATAATTCAATATGGCCATCTCATATGCTCATTTTCACTTCCTCACCATCCATTTTCTTCTCTGTTTTCCCTTTTTAAACTCAAGGTATGACAACACATTTAAAACATAAAATACTTCAACAACTCCCACATCCAATATTCCCTTAGCTCCAAATTTTCCCCCCCCCCCCACCCTCTCTGAGTTGCCTCTTATCCCTTGCCGGGCAACCACAACTCTCCTCTCCATTTGGATTGTGAACCCGGTCGCAAGTGTCAACTGATTTTGCAGTGACGGTTATTCTCTCCCACCCAACCCCCCCCAGAAAGACTTTTTTCTTTACACATATAACAAAGTTCACCCTCTTTTTTTCCCCTTACTTCCTTTCTTCCCTTCTCTTTCTCTTCTTCAGTTTTTACATATACATTATTTTTACATCTTTACATATATTTTATCACCATTCTTCATTCTTGTTACATCTCTTCATCTCTCCTTCTGTCCTGCAGGCGTTCTGCAAATTCTCATGCTTCCTCCAGATCCGAGAACAGTCTGTTTTGCTCCCCAGGGATAAATATTTTAAGCACAGCTGGATGTCTTAACATAAATTTATAACTTTTTTTTCCATAGGATCGATTTTGCTGTATTAAACTCCTTCTTCTTTAAAAGTTCAAAACTTGTGTCTGGGTAAAAAATATTTTTTGACCCTTGTATTCCAATGGTTTATTGTCTTCTCTAATTTTATTCTTTGGCCTCTCCAGTATATTTTCTCTTGTTGTAAATCTCAAAAATTTAACTAAAAGGGATCTTGGTTTTTGATGTGTCTGTGGTTTCAGAGCTAGTGTTCTGTGTGCCCTTTCTATTTCCATTCCTTCCTGTATTTCTCTCATTCCCAGGACCTTTGGGATACATTCTTTTATAAATTCCTTCATATCAGCTCCTTCTTCATCTTCCTTGAGACCCACTATTTTTATGTTGTTTCGCCTACTATAATTTTCTAACATATCAATTTTCTGAGCTAACAACTCTTGTGTCTCTTTAACTTTTTTATCACTTTCTTCAAATTTTCTTCTTAAGTCATTCACTTCCATTTCTACAGCCATTTCTCGTTCTTCCACATTTTCTACTCTTTTCCCCATTTCTGTCATGACCAGCTCTAATCTATTCACTTTATCTTCTGTACTTTTCATTTTTCTTTTAATTTCACTAAATTCTAATGACAACCATTCTTTTAATGTTCTCATTTGTTCTTGAAAAAAAACTTTTATCTATATTCTGTCCATCTGTTTTACCTTCTATTTCTCTGTGAAGATCTTGGTCTTCTTCCTCTTCTTCTGTGTCTGTACCTGTGTTTGTTTCTTCTTCTTCTCTTCCTTGTATCTGTGTCTCTTCTGACTTTCCTGATAAGTTGCTTGTCTCACTTTGCTGGGCTTCTTCTTGCTTGGCTTCTTGCTGTTGGTCCTCTTCTTCTGAGCTGCTTATCTGAGCCTCCTGCTGCTGCTCTTCTTTCCTTTCACTCCCTCTCCTGCCGCTTTCCTCTTCTTCCAGCTGAGAGCCCTGGTGTCAGGCATCCCTCAGCTGGTCGCGTTGTGTTTGCCCGCTCCTCGGCTGAGCCCCCCTCCCGTCGGTGTTCTCCTTCTCCTTAGTAAGCACAGTGCGCACTTATGTTTGGCTCAGAGAGCCATTTTTGCAGTCCAGCGGTCAGGGGGTCACGACACTGTGGGGTCGTCACCAACGTCGGAGAACAGGCTCTCTTCTCCACGACGGCTCCCTGTTTCTTCATGCAGGTAAGGCCTTCTCCTTTCTCTTCTGGCATCTTTTCTTCTTCTTTCTTTCCTGTTGTTTTTACTTTTTCCTTCGTGGGTGCCATTTTCTTTCTTTTCTCTACAACTTCATCTTTTATTTGTTATGTTTTGTATTTCTTGAACTTTGTATTTTCTTCACTTTATTTCTTCTTTTCTAGAGAGGGCTGGTATTCCCATACCGGCCACTACTCCATCACGTGACTCCCCTGACTCTGCTTGTTATCTTTAGACAACACCTTCCAATCCCATGCTTCTAACAGCAAGAAGGACAGAGGCAGCAAAAGCATGGGAATGCCACCATCTGCTGTACACTAACTTAACTTGAAAATATTTTTGCCATTGTAGGTACTAGGCATGTATAAAATTCCAATACTGTTAGTAAGAATTTTAAAGAATTTATGTTTAAGAAATCAATTTTGTGGTGATACAACCACCAGCCTACTAAAGGGGGCGATTTCTGTACCTGCAGGAATACCACCTAGGGGCTGACTCCACCTGGTCGGCTGTCAATCAACCGACCTGAATAGACCCCCTAAGAGGCTGACTCCAACTGGCCGGCTGTCAATCAGCCGACCTGAGACAGCCCCTCCTGAGCCAGCCACACAGGAGCCACCAAAGCATGAACTGGTGTTCAGACTTTTACTTGAATGAAGCCTGTAGTACAGTCTTTGAGCTTTGTGTTTGCTTGCTGCTACCTCAGTGCACCATAGTTTATTCGGGTAAAATTTAAAGAACAACCATGGAGAAGTTCCTGTCAGTCGGGAGCCTGGAGATCGACCCTCAACACCCAGAAGTCCAAGCACGCTTCGAGATCTGAAGGCACACAATTGAGGCGATAATCCTAACACAGTCAGAGGTGATCATAACGAACCAAAAGCGACTCGTGGTGCTCCGCACCAAGCTGGGCCACTGAACCTTCCAGGCCATCAAGGACTGCACTGACTATGAACCAGTGATGGCCGTCCTGGAGAGCATGGTAAAACGTGGTCTACACCAAGTACCTGCTCAGCATCAGGTCTCAGCAGCCAGGTGAGACGGCAGATGCCTATCTGGGAGCTCTACGGAAGTTAGCCCGCCCATGCCTGGCCGAGACTGGGGTGACCAAAGGGGAAGTGGAGTGATTGATTTGCGATGTTTGTGTGTGATGCTGTGCACAAACGCCTGGCAGAAACTGCTGGAAGAGAACATCGCCTTACTTACTAGGATTATGGAGGTGGTCTGCTCCCTGGAGGCTGCAGCTCTTCATGTCGAAGTTTTTGACTTCCGACTCCCCCAACACCCAGACTGGCCAATGCAGATGACTACCATAGCCAAAGGGAGGGGACTATCGCTGATGCCAGCACCTTGTGCTCCTGTAAGTACTGTGGCTCCCAATGTAGGCCAATTAGGCAATTCCACAAAGGCTGTCTGGTGAGGAGCTCGTACTGCTCCCAATGTGGGAAGAAAGGCCACTATGCTAAGGTGTGCCTTTCCAGATCCATTGGGGACACTGCGGCCCTCCACGATCAGCTGGGAACCCCCCCCCCCCCCCCCGAACATTGCCACATGCGAGGACTGTGCGATGCCATCACTCACCCCACCACTTCTGCCCTTACTGCCAATGTCACTTCCAGCCCAGCCACCGACTGGTACTGCTGCAGTGTGCTTGCCCTGGGCGCAGCCATCTTCCCCCGGGTGGCTTTCATCAGTACTGCCAATGGCACTTCTACCAGTACGGATGGCGTCACCGCCTGCTCCACAGATGGTGGGATGCCCAACCACGCTGACGCCACGTGTGCCCACTGGGCACTGCCATCTTGGGCCAGTCGGGCCCCAAAGGCACATCGATGGGATGACGTGCTCAACATGGGCGCATACGAAATTTCCCATCCAATGCACCCCACGCCTGGAAAAGAAACAACTGGCTGCTATTCGCCTCATCCATCAGGAACAGCAACTTGGATGCCAAAATGGCCCTAGCATCTACCATCTTAAAAAAGGATATTCCCCACGGACTTGGGTGCTCAATGATGGACATTACTGTCAACGGGAAGGTAAAAAAATGCGTGCTCGATAGCGGTAGTACTGAGAGGTTCATACACCTGAATGTGGCCCAGACACTAAAGCTCAAAATCTACCCCACAAACTTTGCTATAACCTTCGCAGCCCAAGACCACTCCATCACAGCCCTTGGGTGCTGCTCAGTGGATCTGACAGTGGTGGAGGGGGAAACATACCACAGGTTCAGGCTCTTGGCTGGACTTCCAGTGCCACCTCCAAAACATTACCTTCGCTTTCGGTGGACCACACCCCCCATTCGCACTCCACAGCACACAGCCCTGCAACTGCCCCCAGTCCAACTGTGACCTCTGCAGGCTGCGGATAAACCCCCCTTGTCCTCTTCAACTACCTTATGCAAGATTGCAGGCCCATAGCTGCCAAAAGCAGGCACTATTGCGTGGCTGACTAGCCTTCATTAAAGCAGAAATGAGGCGGCTTCTGGCGGAAGGTATCATAGAGGCCAGCACCAGTCCCTGGAG
Source organism: Narcine bancroftii (assembly GCF_036971445.1). Classification (NCBI taxonomy): domain Eukaryota; kingdom Metazoa; phylum Chordata; class Chondrichthyes; order Torpediniformes; family Narcinidae; genus Narcine; species Narcine bancroftii. The sequence goes on along the minus strand of NC_091474.1, from coordinate 127,529,563 downwards.
AGCCCAAGTCCTGGTGGTCAAATGGGGCAGCAAACTGAGAATGGTTACGAATTACAGCCGGACCATAAACCAGTACACACAGCTGGATGCCTACCCCCTACCCAGGAGAGCCAACATGGTCAACAAGATAGCCCGCTATAAGGTCTTCTCGACAATTGACCTAAAGTCGGCCTACCACCAGCTAACACCATACACAGGATAAGCCCTATACAGCCTTCGAGGCAGACGGGCGCCTCTACCAGTTCCACTGAGTTCCGTTTGGGATCACTAATGGAGTTTCTGTCTTCCAGTAGGAGATGGACCGCATGGTAGACCAGCACAACCTAAGAGCGACCTTCCCATGCTTGGACAATGTCACCATCTGCGGCCACGACCAGCAGAACCATGATGACAACCTGGAGAGATTTCTCCAGACTGCCGAGGAGCTGAACCTCACGTACAACAAAGGGAAGTGCGTGTTCAGCACCACTCATTTCGCCATCCTCGGGGTACATCTTGGAACATGATGGTTTCATCGGTCCTGATCCAGAACACATGTGACCAGTAATGGAGCTGCCCCTCCCCACACGCACTCAAGGCCCTCCGCAGGTGCCTTGGGCTCTTTTCCTATTAGTGGTTCCCCCTTTTCTTGGACAAGGTCCACCCTCTGGCCAAGGCCACTACCTTTCCTCTCACTCCTGAGGCGCAGGCAGCTTTTCCTCACATCAGGCAGGACATCACCGATGCCGTGGACGAGGCCACCCCATTCTAGGTGGAGTACGATGCTTCTGATGTTGCTCTCGCAGCCACCCTCAACCAAAAGGGGAAACCCGTGGCCTTTTGCTCCAGGACCCTCCACGGTTCTGAACTTGGACACTCCGCCATTGAAAAGGAGGCCCAGGTGATCGTGGAAGCATTCTGCCACTGGCGCCAATACCTGGCAGGCAGGAGGTTCATCCTCCTCACCAACCAGCTTGTAGTGGCATTCATGTTCAGTACCACACATAAAGGCAAGATCAGAAACGATAAGATCTTGCGCTGGAGAGTTGAGCTGGCCACCTTCAGCTATGACATCCAGTACAGGCTGGGAAGTTCAATGACTCCGCTGATGCCCTGTCTTGGACCTGCACCACAGTGTAGGCCAACCAACTGCAGGTGCTACACGACTCCCTTTGTCACCCAGGAATCACACATCTGTATCATTTCATCAAGTCCCAGAACCTCCCCTTCACCATACAAGAAGTTGGACCATGACCAAGTCTTGCAGAGTCTGTGCGGAGTGCAAACCATGCTTCTTCCACCCACCACAGGCCCATGTTGTCAAGGCCACTCGGCCCTTTGAATGGCTTAGCATCGACTTCAAGGGCCTCCTGCCTTCCATGAACAAGAATGTCTACTTTCTCACAGTCATAAATGAGCGCCCCCATTTTCCCTTGCTCGGACACCTCCATAGCCATCGTTATTAGGGCTCTGATGCAGATTTTCACTATGTTCTGATACCCGGCATTCATCTATAGTGATCAGGGGTTTGGCTTCATGAGTGAGGAGCTGCGCCAGCACCTAGTAGCACAAGGCATTGATACTATTCCCAAGACTAGTTACAACGTGAGAGGCAATAGGCAGGTGGAGCATGAAAACGGGGTGATCTGGAAGGCAGTCCTCCTGACCCTGAGGTCCAAAGGCTGGTCCATCAACTACTGCTAAGAAGCTCTCCCCGAGGCATTTCATGCCATTAGGTCGCTCTTGTGCATGGCTACAAATCAAGCCCCTCATTCCCCAGGAAATTGGCGACTGGAATCTCACTCCCAGCTTGGCTCACATCTCCGGGACCAGTGCTCCTACGCAAACACATGCTGGTCGAGCAGGTGCTCCTCCTCCATTCCAACCACAACTACGCTTAAATCAGGTACCCCAGTGGCCGTGAGGACACCGTCTTGACCAGGGATCTGGCACCAGCAGGGGCACCCCCCACCCAGCATCACAACTACCCAACCCAACTTCCCCTTGGCCCATCCGGGGGCCGAACCACTTCTTCCGCCCCTCCAGCGAACCCCACTGCTGCTGATCCACACCTACCCAGTGGATAGACATGCAAATAAACACCACACTGCCCACACTGGCGCCTGTCACGACCATGCCGGACCCAGCCAGCCCTCAGGCAGCAACCACATCCTCGCCGACCTTTAAGCAGGAACCAACCCTGCGACAGTCACAGAAACTCCAACGGCCGCTGGACTGTCTAAACCTGTAAATATAAACTTGTAAATATCACCGGCACCATTTTACACCCCCTCCCCCAACTCAGGACAATTTCAAGAAGGGGGTGAATGTGGTGATACGACCATCAGGCTACTGCAGGGGGCGATTTCTGTACTTGCAGGAACACCACCTAGGGGCTGGCTCCACCTGGCCGGCTGTCAATCAGCTGACCTGAATATAAACCTGAGCTGGTCACACAGGAGCCACCGAAGCATGAACTGGAGTTCAGACTTTTACCTGAATGAAGTCTGTTGTAGTCTTTGAGTTTTGTGCTTGTTTGCTACTACCTCAGTGCACCACAGATTTATAAGTCAATTGTGTGTAGAACTAGCAGGATAGTTAAAGGAAAGCTAGTTGATTGATATCCCTTAGATTTTCAGAAAGCAGTTGATGGGGCTCACGAGTTTTGGTTTACTATGAGAATTGTTTAAAGGATGTAAAATAGAAAAGAAATTGATGCTCACTTTTGTAAATCATTTTGTAATCAAAAATTAGTACTTGCATTTCACTTAAATGCAGTATCTAATAATAATTTAAGTTAAAGAGAAAAATGTAATATGCCATGTTTACAGACAAGACAATTCTGGAGAATGCTGGAAAGTATGGTGACAATAAAAGAAATAGCAAGAAGATGTATACAGATTAAATAAGTGCACAGAAAATAGCAGAGAGATTGAAATATGAAATTAGGCACTTTACCAGCGAGAAGAGGAAAGCAAAATATTTTCTCAACAATGATCAATTAATACAATTTGAAAAACTTGAATATCCTAGCACAACCATTACACAAAGATAATATATAAATCCAGCAAGTAACTTGGAAGACAAATAGTCTCTATTAATAAACCTCGTAACACCATTTTCGGTGAGTTGGTGTACTGAAGCTCCTGATTAATGGATCTCATTCACTTTTGAGGATGCAGCATCCAAGTAGGCAATGGCAAACTTTACAGCATAATGTTACAGCATAAAAGGCATTAGCAATCTGCATAAAGTACATTTGAGATTTTGGTCAACCTTAGGATGGATAGAAGATTGAAATGAGGACAATTACACCTTCGTGTTATTTCTAGATGAGAGTTCCTAAATGGCTTCTTGGTTGTACAAGTGAACCAACACATAATGTGATGATCACAATATGTTGGCTGCCTCTGCTAGGCAGTGGGAGATGTAGATGAAGTCCATGGAAGGGAGGGAAGTTTTTTTTTGCATTCTGTATTAGATATTTAGTGTTCATCTTGCAAAACAATCTCCAATCACTGGATCTTGGTACATATGACAAAAACTATAATTTGATTTTTACGTTGTTCCAAATTTTCATATATTCTTATGTCATGTCTGGAGTACAGTGTTGTGTTAGGAATGGTGTCTAACCATTGACAACTCTTGAACTTTCACTTGGTTTACATTAAACATTTTTAGATTTAATTTGTCACAGTTAGCATATGGGTGGCACAGTTCGCATGGCAGTTAGCACAACGCTATTCTAGTGCCGGCGACCCAAGTTCAAATCCAGCGCTGTCTTTAAGAAGTTTGTATGTTCTCTCCTTGTCTTCCTGGATTTCCTCCAAACACTCCTGTTTCCTTCCATCCTTCAAAGCACACAGAGGCTGTAGGTTATTTGGGGTATTTTGGCAGTAGGGGCTCGTGGGCCGGAAGGACCTGTTTCTGTGCTGTATGTCTACATTTAACATTTAAATTTTCTGATTAACTTCTTAACCTAACATATATTATAACTGCATTTTAATGTAAAATTATCATTCCACACTCTATAGACACTATCCTATATGTCCATTTTTTGTTATATTTGCAAACTTCATCAGTAAAATTTCTGTTCTTTTCAGAAACTGTCTGCCCTACAAAAATACCTGTGGCATCACGGGATGAAAAAGGATTTGATATTCTTGTTGGATTAGATATTGGGAAAAAAACCAGCATAATTCAAGGCTCCTATCGTGGCAAAAAAGCTTACAGGGTTATGGCCCAGAGTGATTTAACAGAAAGAACAAGGTATTCATTTTCAGAATCTACTTATCAGGAAATAATTCTCTTTTTATCTATTCAAATTACTTGGCCTAAAATTTTCATGGAGAATTTTCTAATTTAAAAAAGCATGGATTTTGATTACAGGGATATTTTTCCTGATGGTCTTCCTCCTTCCTATGTCTTTGTATCTACGTTACGATTTAAGAGACCTGCAACAAAAGAAAAATGGGATTTATGGAGAATCTTAGCTTTAGATGGCACAATTCAAACAGCTGTCACACTGAATGGTGAAGATAATACAGTAATTTTCCATACAACGCAAATAATAAATGATACGCAATCTGTGACCTTCACTTCTGCACCTATAAAGGTAGAACATATTTTATTAGTTATGAACCATTTGTATTGATGCATGGAATTATCATTTACTTTATTGCCATCTCTCTTTTATAAGAATTTTATATTATAGGTTATCAATTCCAGAAAATAAACAAATACTATTTGCATGTGGAAATCCATGAACAGCTAGTTTAAATGCTAAGTGGTTAATTCACTGACAAACAGCAGAATTCTAAGACTGTGGTCCAGTGATAAGAGATTGAACCACATTATGTTGTCTGGAGAACTTATATTGAAATTATTAAGTCTGGAATTTCAAATACCTATTCTCAAATATAGTAACTATGAAACTACCCACTGTCATAAAAAAATATTGAAATATGTCATAATTTTCTACCTATATGTGACTCAATCATATAGCATGGAACAAATCAGTGTTGCACCCTCTCTACTAGGGCCCTCAATCTATTGACTGAGGAAGCTTTCCTGGACACACAGAACAAATTCCACCCTGTCCAACTCCTTTTTACTGTGGGTATCCCATTCAGTATTAGGGAAGTTAACATCTTCTGGTAATACCACTCTTGTATTCTCATTGTTATCTGCAATTTCCCTCCACATCAACCTCTCCAATTCCCATTGTCTTTTGTGGGACCTTTAATGCAGCCCATGAAAGAAATAATTTCTTTCTTGTTTCTAAGTTCTCCCCAAATAGCTTCATTGGACATCCTCTCAAGAATATCGTTCAAGAAAGGCAAGACTAACAGCTCAATGTTCCAGTGTGCAGATGAAACAGGCGAGATTAATATACCAGTAAAAGTGGGGGGGGGGGGGGGGGGGCGGGGAGGGGTTGACTTTTTGATGAAGGTGCATGTGATAACAGTGCTAAAGGGGATATTTAAATTTAAAGATCTTACTTCCCTTACTGACAATTCCATCTCACCAGTTTCATCTGTACCTTGGAACAATGAGCTGTCAGTCTTGCCTTTCTTTCAGTAATTGCTCATCCTTTTGATCTGTGCCATTTAATCCATATTATTCTTTCTGCTGAAACCTAATGCATCAAACTTCTTATATTAAATTTCACCAAATCAAGCCAAATCTGAATCCTAACTATCAATTCACCATGGATACGGCATATTTTTTTATCTTCTGTATCAGCCTCCCATGCCACCTGAGGTGCTCCTGAAATGCTTGGCTAACAGTGCTTGTTTCTAAAAGTCCTACAATAGACTTGGTATGGGTGGATCATGATCTTAGGCTTGCCGGTAATCTGGCCCTGCAAAATTGGAGGGTTCTGTAGATCGATGGACTTGATGAATACTTCCTTGTCAGATAGCTATGAATGATGCAGAGTTAAGCTTTTCTACCGATATGAGATCAGGGTCAGTTTTTGGAAAGTCTCCCCCTTCCATTGTTCAAGACTGTGTGTGGCAGAACTGCAGATCCATTGTTTGTGGAGTTCCTTAATGTGACTGCTGCATGTGTGCTTTCCACTCATTTTGCTGATAATTCTGAGTTTCCACTTCACTAAATTGGCATTTACTTTTAAATACACATGGTATATCCTCTGGAGTGCCATTCTGAGCTCCTCATTTCACCAGGACTGGTATTTTCAATACCATTTAGCACAGAAGTTGTGCATCATGACATAATGTGAGGTCTTCTTGGTGTGAAGATTGGGCTTTGTTTCCACAAGAAGTCTGGTAGTTCTGTAATTGGTGAAGATCATCAATCTATGTTGTCCTGAAGCTATGTCTCTGCAATAACTATAAGAAGTCAGTTGGAATCGTAGCTAAAGCCCTGAAGTCTAAAATTGTATGCAATTTTTCAGGTGGGAGCTCATTTATATATTAGGAGCAAGACATCTTTACTCAAGTATTCAGTCCCTCATAGTAAATACCAATATTTGCCTTTCTACTTACCTGCTGTACCAGAAGATTAATTTTCCTGATCAAATTTGTTTGAACATTTCCCTGCTTTTCACAATTTAAAAAAAACTCAGCATTTTGTATTATTCCTGCAAGTCTCTTTAAGAGATAGATCCTTCAACCCACAGTTGAGGTCTTCTCATCATATTCCTCTTGACTCCATTAGCAAGATGAAGTTGCTTTTAGTCATTTTCCTCTTGAACTTGGTTGCAATGGAGGGCTTGACCAAAAAAATAGAAGCCTACATTCTGAAACACAAATTTCCTTGCAGCTTTACTATCAGTCCCAGAGAGCAGAAGCTTTCTTCTGATTTAGTTTCTTGAACCGCTCTGCAAGTAGTTAAGGATCCATTTAAGTATACCTGTGTGCATCTTTCTTCCTGCAGTTCAGAATTCATTTCCTATGGGTTGTTTAAACAGCATATTGAGTGCAAAGAAGTTTCCAATTTGGCCAGCAGCCTCAAATCAAAGTTGCTTGAGGATCATTGTCATGGGTGCATACTCTACATATTTCTCTGACATGCATGTATGATATCCATCTATCGCTGTGATTCATTGTTGCAAGTAGTGTGTCTGGGTGTAATGTTGCAATTGAAACATGCCATTAAAGCACAGTAACCACAAATGTCTTTAAAAAGGTTGTGTGTTTTAATTTCTAAGATTTGTAACTCATAACACCAAAGTTACAATAGAACAACAGATTAATCTCTAAAAGGATTACTACCTTTTGGTAGTTTTTTTGGGGTGGGGATTTTTTTTTCTTTATTTTTTTAAATTTTCATTTTAGTTAGCTTTTAATTGTGACTTTTTTCTCCTATTGGAGGGCCTATATACGTTGATTTGAGTTTTCATATAAAGATATTATTGGTATTTAGTAATATTAGTAGATACGTCAAAGATTGCTACTTTTAATGTTCGAGGTTTAAACAGTCCGATCAAGCGTAAGCGTGTCTTGGCGTATATTAAGAAAATGAAAATTGATGTTGCTTTTTATATACGTTTGGTAGAGATATGATTTTACCTGAAATGACTAAATTTGAGACTTTTCTTATGAAGGTGCCAGAGAAGGGTTATATTTCATCTATGTATCAAATTTTACAGGATGGTATGGATAAAAAGGGTTGGGATAAATCTAAAAGTAAATGGGAAGCGGATATTGGTTTTATTTTTTCCGTGGATGATTGGTTAGATATCTGTCATGATAGTGTAACTAGATTGATAAATGCCCATTATGCAATGATTACTTATAATTTTCTACGTCAATTATACTTAACACCTGAAAAATTAAAAAAGTATGGTTTTCATTAATCAGATTTGTGTTTTAGATGTGGCAATTCTGTTGGAACTTTTTTTCATGCATGTATATATATATAATCTTTTTGGAAGAAAATTCAATTGTTTTTAGAATACCTGTATAAGATTAAAGCGTTCTACCTACGGCTACGGCTCCTAGAACGCTTCCACCAGCGTTGTCTCCGCTCCATCCTCAACATCCATTGGAGCGCTTACACCCCTAACGTCGAAGTACTCGAGATGGCAGAGGTCGACAGCATCGAGTCCACGCTGCTGAAGATCCAGCTGCGCTGGATGGGTCACGTCTCCAGAATGGAGGACCATCGCCTTCCCAAGATCGTATTATATGGCGAGCTCTCCACTGGCCACCGTGACAGAGGTGCACCAAAGAAAAGGTACAAGGACTGCCTAAAGAAATCTCTTGGTGCCTGCCACATTGACCACCGCCAGTGGGCTGATAATGCCTCAAACCGTGCATCTTGGCGCCTCACAGTTTGGCGGGAAGCAACCTCCTTTGAAGAAGACCGCAGAGCCCACCTCACTGACAAAAGGCAAAGGAGGAAAAACCCAACACCCAACCCCAACCAACCAATTTTCCCTTGCAACCGCTGCATTCGTGTCTGCCTGTCCCGCATCGGACTTGTCAGCCACAAACGAGCCTGCAGCTGACGTGGACTTTTTACCCCCTCCATAAATCTTCGTCCGCGAAGCCAAGCCAAAGAAGAAAAAAGAAAGAATAAGATTAAAATACCTTTAAATCCGACAGTATTTTTACTGGGCAGTTTGCAACCTCTGAAAGGTTTGGGATTAGATAAATTTCAATTTGCTTTTGTATAGTTAGCTTTATCTGTAGTGAAAAAATGTATTGCTAGTACATGGAAAGATACAAATATGAATGATATTAATAGATAGCATAACGAGATTAAATATTGTTTAATAATGGAAAAAATTACATATGTTTTGCGTGATAGTTACAGTTTTTTTATTAATAAGTGGTTGTTATATTCAGAATATTTACATTTTAATTTACGTTGATTAGATCTTGATATGTATGTTTAATTTTTCTTTAATTTTTTTTTCTTTATGGCTTTCCTTAGGAGAGCTGGCTGAATTTAATAAATAAATAGATAAAAGGGAAGAAAAAGATTAATCTCTAAAATTATTTTATTAACATCAAATGCACAAAACATGTTCAAAATTTTGGACCAATTTCAGATTTATTGTCAGAGTACATACATGACAGACTTCATCATGCCAGTACTCCATCTTAGGAATTTATTAGTACAGGTGTATACTGTGAATTCTCATGTCATCCACAATTCAGGGAAATCCTTTGTTTTTCACTTATTTTCAACGTAATTGACTACCAATTAAATTATTTTTAACATTCCTTGGAAAAAAATAATTTGCAATTGCATATAAATAAATTAATAATGGACATGTTCAATGTAGACTGCTTGCTGATGTTAGGAATGAAGAAAATAAAAATGCCCGATCAAAAATTAAATTAATTGTAAATTTATCTTATTACTTATTTTACTCTAGGCATTGTTTGATGAAAAATGGCACCTTTTGCGAGTCTTAGTAACAGAGAGAGATGCTACATTATATTTAGATGATAAATTAATTGAGACAAGACAACTAGAACCTGTTCTTGGTATTTTCATCAGTGGAAAAACACAGATTGGAAAGTACTTTGGGAAAGAAGCAACTGTACCAGTAAGTTAGACTTTTTCTCAATTAATATCACTCATGAAGCAAAAATTATTTTTTAAAAATCCTAATTTTTTTTTCAAACCCCCTTGAATATTATGTGATGGCATCAGCAACTCGTATTTCTTTGCTACAACTTCTCTGCTACAAATATAGTGAATTAAAGATAAATGAAAATATTTTGGTTGTGATTATATTTGTCAATTGAAACACTTGATTTATTATTACTTTATAATGTAGATAATATTAAATTTGAAAAATTGGAAAGTATTTATAACTGAATCCACAATAAAATATTACTATATTTTGTTAAGCAAATAATTACTTCTTTTGATTAACATGGTACTATTGATTGCAGTTTGATGTTCAAAAATTAAGGATTTACTGTGACCCAGAACAGAATCAGCAAGAAAATGCTTGTGAAATTCCAGGTGTTGTAAGTATCTCCATGTATAGTAATTTGTTTGGTACAGTTATAATGCATTGCAAAACTTGTTATTGTCCTATCACATTGTTCTCTCACCTATTAGTGATTACATTAATGCATAATAAATATACTAAAAATATATAATTAAAACATCACACATCTGGCTCACTTTAGACCAGTGGTTCTCAACCTTTTTCTTTCCACTCGCATACCACTTTAAGTACTCCGTATGCCAAAGGTGCTCTGTGATTAGTAAGGGATTGCTTAAGGTGGTATGTGGGTGGAAAGAAAAAATTTGAAAACCACTGTTTTAATCGTACCTAATTGACTCATTATGTGCACAGTTTCATAACTCCAAAGGAAATGGACCAATGACAATTTTTCTCAAGCAAAATATTTCAGTAACAATTGGGTCTAGAGCAATGATTCTCAACCTTCCTTTCCCATCTACAAACCACCTTACGCAATCCCTTACTAATCACAGAGCACCAATGGCATAGGGATTACTTAAAGCGGTATGTGAGTTGTAAGAAAAAGGTTGAGAACCACTGCTTTGAGCAATATGACCTAACAGCTGGTATTAAGCATAACACATATATAGCAATGAATAAAATTTTGTTTCAAAACAATGATTATGATTCAAAGCTTTGATAAATGTGGGAGAATGTCAATCTTTTCTATAATTAGCAACATGTTGAGATCAATTTTTATAGATTAGATGTTTAAAAACCTTGCAATCCCATGAAATCATTCAAGATATATTGATAATGGAGAAAGATGATTTTTGTTTTCATTTAGCAAATTGAGAATGAGGTTTATTTATTTGATAAAGAGGCTTGTATGGTGACTCTTTTATTTCACTACTTTTAAACTCACCAGGAATATTTGTTCTTCATAATACTATTATGAAGCACTATTTATTTAATTTAATTAGTCTAGATATTCTTTTAATTGACCTTTTGTGCAGTTAATTATGAAAGGCCATTAAGGCAGAAGAAGCATATCAAAGATGTTTAAATGCATTTTTTAAATAACATGAATTATATTATTTTAGGTTAATAACTTGCATGGATAACATTTTTGCTATTGGATTAGAGAAAATACATAAGATAGATATTTATAATCTAAAAATAAAGTAAAATGGGTGTAGTCGTAAATATATGCTCGGTTTTTAATGGAATGTATAAGGATCCATAAATAAGCAGATCATAAGAAATAAAGAGTGAAACTAGGCAAGGAGATATAAGTAAAATTAGTTACACATAAAGGAACAGATGTTTAGAATATAGAATATTATAGTACATGTAGAGGCCCTTGGGCCCTGAACATGATGCCTAATTTAAACTGAAACTCTACTGCTTGCACAGATACATATCCCTCTATCCCCTGCACATTTGTGTAAATTTCAAGAAATCTCTTGAATGTTACAACATATCTGCTACCACATGTACTTCTGGCAGCCCATTCCAGGCACTTACTGCTTTTTATGTTTAAAAAAAAAGTACACTCACATCACCTTTAAAATTTTCCCCTCACTTTAAACATGTAACATTTTTACCCTGGGATAAAGATTTTCACTGTCTATCTGTGCCTCTCTTCATTTTATAAACATGCCAGGTCTTTCCTCAACCTTCGATGCTACAGAGAAGACAACCCAATTTGTCGACCTCTCCTCATAGCTCATACCCTTTAATCCAGGCAACATCCTTGTAAATTACTTGAGTACCCTTTCCAAAAGTCTCTACATTCTTCCTGTAATATGGCAACTAGAATTGCAACAATTGTTTGAAAGGAAGAACAAGCCAAGACAGTGCAAGAAACAAATAGCAAAACATTGAAGAGAAGAGATGGCTGGGTGGGGGTTAGAAAAAGAAATGCCATTGAGTTGAATGTGTTTCAGATTTTCAAACCTGCACAGAAACTGTTTTTCTTACTTTATCTCAATTTTAATGTCTTTAATTTATGTCAGTTGAATGTTGCTTTCAATTTGTTAATAATATGTTTAACATTTTAAATTATTTAACTTTTTCATCTTTAATCAGAGATACTGAGAAATCGTGGAAAAGACCATTTAAGAGTAAGAGCTGTCAAAAGGCTACCTGGATGGTCCATTGGCCAAACATTCTGCCACTTGTAGCATGGTTGAGTTCAATCACCACACCACTTCTTAGAACAGTCGCAGCAATAAGGCCACAGCTGCATGACTATAGATGCAAATAAGACCGCAGGCATACCATTAGATCAAATGTGGGATACAAGCCAGTCCTATATGAACTGGCCTGTTAAGTCTAAAGATTGTAATTGATGAATTTAAAATCAGTCAGAGCTTAAATTCAATGAAAGCTATGAATTAGGAATGCATCATGAATAGGTTCAGGATCAGACAGATAATCAAAAAGCAAAGGAAATCAGGTGCTAACCCTTGGACTTAATAGCCAGAGAGGCCCAAATGTAAATCAAAGGCTGATTTGGACAGAATTTTAGAAAATGGAAGGAAAACATTTAGGCCAGAATCCACAGCATCTATGGGCAAAATAGTCAATTAACATTTTGGGTCAGGATCTTTTATCAAGTCGATGTTTATGAAGGAGTAAAGGAACTGGAGAAAGGCTAACTTGGACAGAAAAGGGGGAAGAGGTGGAGAGACAAGAAGAGCGAGAGACCAAGTAAGGAGGGATCATTAGAGAAATGTTAGAATAACAATTGATGAAGAAAAGTGGAATCAGAAAAGAGGTAGGTTACATAAAATTAGAAAGTCAATGTTCATGCTGTTAGATTTAAGGCTGTCCAGAATGAATATAATGTGCTGTTTCTCTGTTTTATGTTTAGTTTCACCCTGACATTGAATGAGGCTGAGAACAGATTATATAAGTCTAGGAATAGGAAGTGTATTGAAATGGTTGGCAACAGGAAGCACAAGCTTAGATCCTTAAATAAGTTGCAGCTGTTTGACAAAATGATCAGCTAATCTGCGTTTGGTCTCACCAACATGGAGGAAGTTACGCCAAGAACACCAAATTCAGTAGATTAGGTTGCACAATGTGCAGGTAAACCTCTGCCTCACCTGAAAGTTCTGATTGTGCTCTGGATGGAGGTGATAGGAGAGATGTAGAAACAGGTTTTGCACTTTCTATAATTACAGTGCAAAGCACCAAGTGGGTAGAAGGGTGAATGTAGAGGGAAAAGTGGACAGGGAAGTCTCAGAGGGTCTGATTCCAGTGAGAAGCAGAAAGGGGAAGATGTGGTTGGTGGTGATATCATGCTGAAGTTTGCAGAAGGATAATATATTGGATGTGAAAGTTGATGAGGTGGAGTGAGGTCCAAATTGACTCTGTCCTTGTTCTAAAATCCAGACACGTATTCCCTTCTGCATTCCCTCCCCTTCTGTACGGACCATTCCCTCTGATTCCCTCAATATATTTTTACAAAGTGGGGGAATTAAGGGATAATGAGAAATGCAGGTAGGTGAAGATAAGCATATCATCAGATCAGCCATGATTTCGTTGAATGGCCGAGCAGGCTTGACAGGATGGATAGCCGACTCTTGTTCCTATTTCTTATGTTCTTCTGTGTACTCATCCTTTCCCACTAATCACCCCCTTGGCACCTTCCCCTGTGGCTACAGCAAGTGCCACACCTGCCCACACCTCCTCCCTCACCACTATCTGGGGCCCCAAACAACCCTTCCAAGTGAAGCACACTTCACTTGTGAGTACACGGAAGTCATCTACTGCATCCAGTGCTCCTGTTGTGGTCATCTCTACATCAGAGAGACTGAATGCAGACTGGGAGATTGCTTCACTAAACACCTTTGTCTGTTCGCATCAATGTCAGGGATTTTCCAGTGGCAAATAATTTCAAATCTGTACCCCGCTCTGACGCTGATATGTCTGTCCATGGCCTCACGTACTATCAAACCAAGGCCACCTGTAAATTTGAGGACCATCTGGGCACTCTCCAAATGGATGGCATTAAAATTGGCTGCTCCAGTTTCAGCTAATCTACTCCCCATTCTCCCTCTCCAATCCATCCCTGTCTTATTTTCTTCAGTTCTCCATTCACAGAGCCATTTCCACCCCCTTCCCCACAACTGTTTGCTGTGGTGCCCTCCCTCCCTTATCCACCTATTACTTCCTGCCTGTGAGCCTGTGCTCTTCCCACTGACCCTTCCCCCCACTGTTTTGTTTGGCCACCTGGCTAGATTGTGTTCATAAGTTGATGAAGTGCTCAAGCAAGAAATGTTGATTGTGTATCTTTATCTTTGCTATATAAAGTACACTGTTTTACCTGATGAGTTTCTCCAGCATTGTGTTTTTTACTTTAAACATGGTGTCTGCAGACTTTTGTGTTTTACTCTGTTCTTGTTCTGTCTGAGGATTAAGGTGGAAATATGAGAAATGGATTAGAGATAGGAATGGGCCTTGACTAAAACAGTAGGGAGGAGGTGTCAATTTATCAGGCCTCAACCTGAGAACAGATATGGTGGAGAAATTGGGAGAAAGGAATAGTGTCCTTACAAGAGACAGAATGGGAAGAGGTATAATTCAGCTAGCTGTGGGAATCAATGGGTTTGTAATAGATGTCCATGAGTATTTTATTTTCTGAGATGGGGGACAAAGAGGTCTAGAATGGGGAGAGAAATGTCAGAAATATTCCAGGTAAATTTAAGGGCAGGGTGGAAGCTGGCAGTGAAATTAATGTAATTGTTGAGTTCTATACAGGAACAACCATCGATGTAGAGGAAGAAATGTTGGGGAGTGGTACTTGAGCAGGATTATAGCCGGCAATGTTTGTGTTTAAACAGGCAGACATAGCCTTAGTCCATGCATATGCCAATGGCTACACCCTGGTTTTGGAGGAAATAAGAGAAATCATGGACATACTTTGTGCTACCAATCAACCACATTAGACAAGGATCTGTAATTAATAGGCTTTAATCACCTTTAGATATCAGCACATCTTACATTTGGCTGGCCTGGTTCTAAAGCAGGTACTGAGTGAGGAGTTTGGGTGTAAAAGCCTTTATGGGGATATCCGGGAGGGGGAAATCACAGGTTCAGGGACAGGTCAGCCAATAAGCACATACATTTAATGTACATAGTGGTAGCACCACACACTTAATGATATTTCTGTGTTGAATTTGCATGTTCTATATTTAACCGATTGTGTTTCCTCTGGATGCTCTGATTTCCTCATACATTTCGAAATCATGCAAGTAAGTAGGTAGACAGGTCACCATAACTTTCCCTGAATAGTAGAATCTGGAGAGAATTGATGGGAATATGGTGGGGGGGGGGGGGGGGGGGAAAGAATAGGTTACAGGAAAAAATAGGGGTGCCATTATTCTGTGAAACAGCATAGGCTTGATAGGCTGAGTAGCCTTCTTCTCTGTCATAAGGGACTATGATATAGGAAATTTCATAGAAGTAGATAGCAATTGAAAGTTAACACAATGTACAATTCTCAAAATGTGGCTTGAAAAATGTCTCAGACTTGGGCAATAGACCACTTCTAATATGAAAATGATATTTAAGACCAAGAAAATTGGCATGTTATTTACTTGCTGAAATGGCATTTGGACTTTCAAAATATATTTCCACGTTTGGAATTTTTATAATGTTTTTGCAGCTTTGGTTATTCCTCTTTTGCTAACATAACATTTTTTTCTCTTTCAATTAAGGAAGATTAGTGAAGAATCCTGAAATAATGCAAATACAGTAAAACCTCTGTTATCCAGAATTCAAGCAAGTAGCAGCCTCAGGCAATTGGAGGCAACTTCTGAGCAACTGCCCGTGCAGCTGCTTCCTGCAACCATTATCCTCCAGAAAGCTATACTTGTTTTTCTGTCTTCACAAAGGACTCTATGAGCCCGCTCTGATTATAGCTATTCATTGGGGAAGCACAAATGCTGTAGATGCTGGAATCTTGAGCAACTGAGGGTCAGGCAGCATCATGGGTAGAAATTGTCAGTCAAAACATTTCTGGTCAGGACCCCTTATGGTGATACATAGCTATTAATTCTTTACCAAAATTCTCCAAAGCTGAAACAATACTATTTATATTGAGGAACAATTCTTTAAGGGTTTCTTCTTGATGTCAGAACAATGAGAAAAAAAATTACTAATTAGGGAAATTCAATTTTTAATGTCCATTGATCCTGCAATACAATTACCAAATCTTGCTTTGGAACTAATGCTTATGTATTGATTTCTTTGAAACTTTTTTTAAAAAAAGCATCAACATGCTGGCTAACATTATCTTAACATTAGAAAAGTGGTGCCTGTAATTTATTCAAGGCTTCTTCATAGACAGCTTCTGAAACTCTGTATACATTGTTCAGAGTTTGGTTTGATAACTGAAACAATCCTTTAGGCATGACAGCAATAAAGCTACAATTTATTGTTCACAGTCAATATTACATGTACTAAATGCACATTATATTTTGCTTACTACATACAAAAGAATGTAAGAAATAGGAGCAGAAGTCGGCCATCCAGCCCATCGAGCCTGTTCTGCCATTCAATAAAATCATGGTTGACCTGATCATTGACTCAACTCCATTTCCTTGGCTTATCCCCATATCCCTTAATTCCTTTTTTATGTAAAAATCTAACTGAACCTTAAATATGTTTAATGAAGTAGCCTCAACCACTTCCCTGGGTAGAGAATTTCACAGATTCCTGACTCTCTGGGATAAACAGTTTTTCCTCATCTCTGTCTTAAATCTACTCCCCTGAATCTTGAGGCTGTATCCCCTAGTTCTGGTCTTACCTACCAGTGAAAACAATTTTCCTGCCTCTCTCTTATCTATCCCTTTCATAATTTTATGTTTCCATAAGATCTCCTCTCGTTCTTTTGAATTCGAGTGAGTATAATCCCAGACAATTTAGTCTCTCTGTGGAGGTCAACCCCCTCATCTCTGGGATCAACCTGGTGAATCTCCTCTGGACTGCCTCCAAGGCTAGTATATCCTTCCTTAAGTATGGAGACCAGAACTGCACACAGTACTCTTCACATCCTCTATGCTTTTTCCACTCAATTTAGTATCATCTGCAAACTTGGCTACACCACACTCTGTCCCTTCTTCCAAATCATCAATGTAAATGGTGAACAGCTGTGGGCACAGCATTGTCCCCTGCGGCCCCTCCCCCACTTACCACTGTCTGCCAATCAGAAAAACACCTATTTATCTCGACTCTCTGCCTTCTGTCAGTTAACCAATCCTCAATCCATGCCAATATACTTCTCCTGACTCCATTCATCTGTATCTTATTAATAAGTCTCTTGTGTGGCACCTCATAACATACCTTCTGGAAATCCAAATACCCAACATTAACCTGTTCCCTTCTATCTACCACACCCATTATATCCTCAAAGAACTCCAGCAAGTTTGTCAAACAAGAGCTGTCCATTCTGAATCCATGCTGCGTCTGCCTGATGAAACCCCTTCATTCTAAATGTCTCGCTATTTCATCCTTAATGACAGATTAAAGCATTTTCCCGACTACAGACATTAAGCTAACTGGCCGATAGTTACCTGTCTTCTACCTCCATTTGCTGCCCTCCAATCTGCCGGGACCTTCCCAGAATCCAGAGAATTTTGGTAAATGACTACCAACGCAATGACTTTAACTCCTGGCATTTCCCTCAGTACCCTGGGATGCATCCCATCAGGACCAGGGGATTTGTCCACTTTCAGTCCCATTAGTTTGTTCATCACTATCTCTTTTGTAGCAATTATTTTATTGAGACCTTCACCTCCTTATCCATCTCTATCACCACTCTTTGTCATGCTGAATGTATCTTCCACCATGAAGACTGACACAAAATATTTGTTCAATGCCTCGGCCATTTCCTCATTACTCAATAACAATCTCCCTTTCTCATCTTCCAAGGAACCTATGTTGACTCTAGTCACCTTTCTGTTTTATATATTTAGAAAATTTTTGCTATCTGTTTTTATATTTTGTGCTAATTTACCTTCATAATCCTTCCCTTTCCTTAATTCCTGTTTAGTTGTCCTTTGTTGCCTTTTAAAGTTTCCCACTATTCTTGGTTACTTTGTACACATGAGCTTTTAATTTTATACTTTCCTTTATTTCCTTAGTTAACCAAGGCTGACTCTTCCCTCTCTTACTGCCCTTATTTTTAACGGGATCATATTTTTGTTGAGCACTGTGAAAAATCTCTTTGAAAGTCTTTCACTGTTCCTCAACTGTTCTGCCAACTAGCCTGTGCTCCCAATCCATGCTGACCAATTCCTCCCTCATCCTGTTATAGTCTCCCCTGGCCAAGCATAATACACTAGTTTTAGATCTAATTATTACACCCTCCATCTGTATGATAAATTCAATCATACTATGATCGTTTTTTCCAAGAGGGTCCCTAACTACTAGATTGTTAACTTTACCTATCTCATTGCACAATGCTAGATCTAAAATAGCATTCTCCCTTGTTGGTTCCTTAACATGAAGTCATCCTCCAGTCTCCCTCGACCAACTTGATTTTCCCAATCTACATGGAAGTTCAAGTCCCCCACGACAACTGCCATTCCATTCTTACAAGCCTCAGTTATCTCTCAGTACTGTGCCACTGTGCTATTGTTATTTGGTGGGCAATAGACAACTCCCACCAGTGATTTTTTTTTCCCTTTAATCTTCTTAATCTCCACCCAGATGGACTCTACATCTGTTCCTTAGATCTTTTATTGTCTCTCACTATTGCCCTGATCTCAGACTAAGATGGTAAGCAGACATATAACCTTAACTCAAGGGAGCAATCAAGTCAGTGAGCAGGCAAGAAGAAGTGTGATTACAGGTAGGAGCAGTGAAATGGCAGAAATCATGGCCCATGCAAATGTCCAGTGGGTTTGAGCTTTTTTTCATCTTGTTTGGATGAGAGTGTAGGCTGCAACATCAATGCATTAACTGAACATGACCCCTTGATGCCATAAGTTATTCAAAGTTGGGGGGGGGGGTGTGGGTTGCAAACAAGTGTAGATTATGGACAACATATTCAAGTTCCAATCTTAGTCATCTTACAGCCATGTTTCTAATTCAGTCTCTGCAGAGATTCTCCAGCATATTTGTG
The DNA here is from genome assembly GCF_036971445.1 of Narcine bancroftii. NCBI lineage: Eukaryota > Metazoa > Chordata > Chondrichthyes > Torpediniformes > Narcinidae > Narcine > Narcine bancroftii. Next base: position 127,510,547 of record NC_091474.1, on the reverse strand, counting down.
TATTGCACCTGACCTGGCATCTGGAGACTTTATTGTTTAACAGCATGTCTCTGAATAGTTGTTAGATCATACTTATCTATTTCTTTTTGCAGTCTTGATTCATCTCTTTTGTTTCAAATTCTTCAAGCATTCAGATACAGAAGCTTGATTTTGTCCTTTCATGATTTTTGTGGTCTCAAGCCTTGTCTATTGATTTCCTCACAGATTCTCAAAACTATTTTTCACCATGACAGTCTATTTATCATTTCTCATGTTAATATCTTTCTCTGTATTCTGTCTATATTCTTTGATCCTTTGCACTCACGATTTAATTTAATGTTTTCTGTACTTTCTGAGTTGCGTGACACACTAGAAACACTGGTCTGGCATGGTTCAATTACAGATAGACCCAATGGCACTGCTACCACTTTCCCAATACTGGTGCCATTACCACAAAATAAAACTTGCTTTTATGAAACTTTTTAAACCACATCATTTTCTTACTTGTCCTGTACCGATTTGCATGTGGCTTAGGAATACATGCTATTGTTCTTACCTTTTGAAGATCTGTCGCAATTAATTGCCTGGTTCCTTTGTATTGAGATTTTGCTTTTGCCCATGTTATTAGTATCATGTCACATATACCATGATGACTGGATTCTCTCCCTCCCATTGAAAGTTCCTTTCTAGCCAGAGTACATTCGTAAACATTTAAATAACCTACCAACTCCGACAGTTACCTTGACTGATTCTCTTCACACCCTATCCCCTGTTAGGATTCTATTCCTTTCTCTAAATTCCTCTGCCTCTTTCATGTCTGCTCCCAGGATGAGGTCTTCCATTCCAAAACATCTGAGATGTCCTCCTTCTTCAACAAAATGTGGCTTCACCTCTACTGCCATCAACTTAGACCTTACCTGCATCTCATCTATTTCTCACACATCTTCCCTAGCCCCCTCCACCCCAAGATGCAATAAGGACAGAATTCCCCTTGTCCTCACCCCCCCCAACAGCCTTTGAATATAACATATTTTCCTCCTCAATTTCTTCTAGCTACAACATGATCCAATCACACAACATGATCCAATCACCCAACATGCCTCTCCTTTCCTCTCCACTTTCTGCAGGGATTGTTCCCTCTGGGATTCCCTCATCCACACATTCCTACCCACTAATCGCCCCTTCAATATGTACCTGTGACCACAAGAAATGCTACATTGCACCCACATCTCCTCCTTCACCACCATTCAGGACACCAAAGAGTCCTTACAAGTGAAGGGGCTATCTACCATATCTGGTGCTCTCGTTATGGCCTCCTCTACGTTGGAGAGAATGAACACAGACTGGGAAATTGTTTCATTGAGCACCTTCACTCTGCTGCAATAACGGGGACTACCCACTGGCCAACCATTGTAATTCCACACATCATTCCCACACCAACATGTCTATCCATGGCTTCATGCACTCCCAAACTGAAGCTACCCACAAAATGAAGGAACAATATCTAATATTCCATCTGTGCACTCTCCAACCAGATGGCACTGACATAAATTTATCTGGTTTTCATTAAACTCCTCATTGTCTCTTTCCCTATCTCTCTGTCTCCTTTCTTCCAGCTCCCACCCCCTTCCCTCTCCATTTGCAGAAATACCCACTACCCCATCATTTCTTAGCTTTCTTCTCTTTTGTTTTCCCACCTATATCTTCTATGTCTTCTTACCAGTTATCCTGTACTCTCTCCCCTTTCCTCTCCTCACCTTTTTGTTCAGGTGTCTGCTTGCTTTTTTGCTCATATCTTGATAACCAAAACTTAGGTTATCCTTTAAATCCTATAAATACTACATTATTCTCTGAGTTTCTCCAGCATTTTTATGCATTACATTTAAATTACATACTTCTTTTTAATTTTCCTGCCAATATAGACAATGTCATATGGACATTTTTCCTGCCAATATGGGTAATTCCCCAGCTATGCCTCTTTTTGTTGGCTATGTGGCGCAATCAATGCTACAAGCCTACACAAGCAAGGCCCCTAAACTCTTCCTCTGCTACACTGATGACTACTTTGGTATTGTCTCATGTATGCATGATGAGCTAATTGACTTCATCCACTGCCAACTTCCATCCCAACCTCAAATTCACTTGGTCCCATCTCCAGCAACCCTCTCCCTTTCCTCAATTTCTCTGTCTCCATCTCATGAGACAAACTCTTGACTGACATCTTCTACAAACCCATTTACTCTCACAGCTACCTCAACTACACCTCTTCCCACCCTGTCTTCTGTAAGAATTCCATTCCATTCTCTCATTTCTTCCCTCTCCGTCGCATCAGCACCCAAGACAAGGACTTCCATGCCAAATCATCAGCGATGACCTTATTCAAACAACGTGGCTTTCCCTCTACCACCATCAACTCGACACTCACCCGCTTCTCCGCCATTACCCACACATCTGCCCTGGTCTTCTCCGCCACACACGCACAAAGACAGGATTCCTGTCATCCTCACCTTTCTCCCCACCAGCATCTGCATTCAACACATCCTCCTATGCCATTTCTGCAACCTACCATGTGATACCACCACCAAACACACATTCCCCCTGCACTCCTCTCCACCTTATGCAGGGAGTGCTCCTTTTGTGACTCCCTTGTCAACTCCTCCCTCCCCACCATTCATCGCCTTGGTACCTACTCATTGTGACCTCAGGAGATACTCCACTTGCACCCACACCTCCTCCCTCGCCATCATTTGGGGCCCTAAACAGTCCTTCCAAGTGAGGCAACATTTCACTTGTGAATCTGCAGGTGTCTTCTATTCCATCGGTGCTCTTATTGTGGTCTCCTCTACATTGTAGAGACTGGGCACAAATTGGGAGATCGCTTTATTGAACACCTTCACTCCGATTACTGCAATGTAATAGTAGTCATCCATTTAAATTCCCCATCCCATTCCCTTGCTGACATGTCTTTCCATGGTCTTCTGTACTGCCTGACTGAAACCACCTGCAAATTGGAGGGACAACACCTCACCATTCAACTAGGCACCCTCCAACTTGATGGCATTAATGTCAACTTCTCTGGCTTTTGTAAAATCACCCCCCCCCCCCACTTCTTCCCCCGTCACCTTCTCCCAACTCTGTCTTTTCTTTCCCTGTCTCCTTTCACACAGTTGTAATAAATACCCACCTCTCCCCTTATCATATCCAATTGATACCTTTTGTTGGTCTGGATTCCTCTCCCAGCCAACATTATCTGAATTCAGAGAACTTCTGAGATTTCCTACTTCTGGCTCATTCTGATAATTCCCTGAAGGAGGCCTCAGACCTGAAATGTTGGCAATATATTTTTGTCTTTTATAGCTGCTCAAAGACCAGCAAAGTTCCTCCAGCATTTTCATCTGTTTTATTTTCCCACATTATTCTTCATTTGCCAGACCTTAATTAACCTTTGTAAATCCCTTTGTAGAAATTAGAGTGCGGATGCTGGAATCAATCTTGAAGGATTCCAACCCAAACATGACCATTCTTCCCTCACTGATGCTGATCGACACAGATTGTTTTAAATCACTTTGTACCTCCTTTTGTCCTCTTCACAACGTACTTTTCTTCCTTCATTTGTATCATTGGCAAGCTTAACAACCGTAACTTCAGAACCTTATCAAAGTCATTTATACAAATTATAAAAGTTGAGGTCCCAGCACCAATATCTTTGTTACCATACTTTGCAACAGAATCATCCATTTTTGCCTAGTTTCCATGTCCCGATCCCTACCCAATGTAATATACATCCCAATATGTTTCTGCCTAACCATGAGTTTTTATTTTCTGCATTAACTTTTGCTGCAACGCCTTCTCAAATGCCTTCTGGAAATCTAAGTACAGAAGATTCATGGGTTCCCATTTTTATATATAGTACATCTTAATTTTTCAAAGATCTTGAGATACACGAGGGAATTTGTAACCTGATTAAGTTAAATGACAGTTGTTATGGAAAAATAGATCATATTTAATTTTCTGGAGCTTTGATTTGAAAATGATCTCTGGAAACTTGCTGGAATGCATTTTTGATTTATTTTAATACGTGAAGGGAATGTATAAATAATCAGAAAACTGTGGGCACATGGAATGTTCCCACAATTTTCTTCATGATTTATGAAACCAGATGATTATAAAATTAGATCCTGATTGAATAAGGCTATACTGAATCAAAGGAGTACAATAAAATATCTGAATATGATTTACAACTTTGAGATTTAAAACTTTATATGACAGTGTATAACTTTAAGATTGGGATGTTATGTATTCTACATCATCATTCACCATAAAGTTTTTTGCTCAATTATCTTGGTGAGCTTTTTTGGTTTATTTTTATAACTTGATTATTTTCTTACTCCCATATCTAATAAAATACAAAAGATTACTTTTAATTAATAAAATGAAAGCTTATCACTCACTTAACCTTTTTTTTTCATTTTTATAGGAATTCAGTACAACAAGTTGAAAATTATTTGTTTCAATTCCTTGTATGTTTCACTGTTTATCACTGTGTTTGAACAGGGGTAATGAGGGCCAAGGATATGTTTACATGACCAAATTTTTTAATCCTCTGGTGGGGAAAACAGCAGAATTTGGATACATTATCATTATAAAGCCTTATTTTCATTTATGTCCCTGGTTGGATTCTTTGTATTCATTATTACTATGTGAAATTGCAAAAACAAAAGATTCCATTCTGTTTCTATTATGGATTATATAAACTCTGTAGGATTAAATTAATTCCATGTCCAGGCATACTGAATCTCCTGGATGTAATGAGTGTTAGAAAATCATGTAGGCCAGAGTGTTCATCTATAATGCATCCTCCTTAAATTTTCTTACTGATTACACACTTTTGTTAATTAAATGTCTTATATAATTTGTGAACATAACTTCTATTTTCTGTTCTGATTACTAGCCATTTCTATGCCAATTTTGCATTTCCTACATGTTGGGCACTACCAGTTGCCCCAATAATCAAAATGACAAAGACTGAGATGAACGATAGGCTTTACTGTACAGAAGACTTGAGCTGGTCTGGATCCAAACTAGGGAAGTGCAGGAAAGGGAGAGGTGGCCTGACCTTTATGGCCTGGGTCACAGGGGAGGAGTCCAGGTAAAAGTGTCATCAGGGGGCGGGCCAGCCCGTGCCTTTACCAGCCGATGACTATATACAATCCATATCATTACACTACAGTTTATCAATTGTTAATTAAATTATAACACAAAGCAAAGTCAGTTACAAAAAAGATAATACATAAATCCAGATTTGTTCAGCAGAGAAAAGGACTCTTCAGCCCACCTCGTCCACACCGAGCTATTTTCCCAAATACACTAATCTATATGCCCACGTTAAAACCATTTTATTTTATGCCTTGCATGCCTAAGTGCCTCTGAAATGGAGTAGTTGCATCTTTTCTATCACCACATCTGGCAGAGCATTCCAGATATCAACCACTCTGTGTAAAACAAAAACTTATCCCTAAATTTCCTACTTCTCAACTATGTACTCTTGTTTCCTGATTTGACTATTTGTCCTATCTATGACTCTCATAACCTTATATTCTCTCATGTCACCCTTCAGTTTCTTTTCCAGAAAAATGAGTCCAGTCTGTCTAATCTCTCCCTACAACTAAGTTTCTCCAACTGAGGCAGCATGCTCATGCATTTCCTCTGTACTCTCTCTATTGCAATTAATAAAGATTGTGCAAGGTCTTGTGTCACCTTGTACATTTTACTATAATTCCAAAAATAGACTATCATACAGGAAAGTCATTTATCAACTAAAAGATTTGTTTGCATATAAATGAGCAGGAAACCATTTCTACTTGTATGTATATCTGCTTTCAGTCGTTCCTCACAATATCACATGTTCCTTTTGGGCATTCTATTCTGAACTCTATCATGGGAAGAGATAACCAATTAGACAAAGAAATTCGAGACTTTGAACTCTGACATATAGCTAGACACAATCCACTGGAGAACTCAGGGTCAAGCAGTATTAGTGAGAGAGAAAGAATGATAGATATTGCACACCAAGAATGTGAATGTAGAGAAGAAAAGCTAGTGGGAGTAGGACAGGTACCCATTTTGGATTGGTGAACCAGGGAGAGGTGAGTCATGCTGAGCAGAGCCATAGATTGGCAGATGTCAGATAAAGAGAGAGAGAGAGAGAGAGAGACAAGCCAGATGGAGGAGGAGACAAACAGGATGGAGTGGGCGATTAGAAGACAAATGCTGCCAGAGAAGATGGTAGTATTAAGAGAGCTTTATATCGCAATTGGGCAACTGGAGCTGAGGTCCACGATCAGGACCATTGTGATCCTTTTAACTGATGGAGCAAGCTAAAAGGCAAATAGACCATTCCTGCTCATTTTTCTTTGACAAAAACGTTTAGAATACTAATAGTTTTTTTGCCAATTTTATACTTGTATACTATCTTTGTATAGTTATTATTCTTCATAATTCAACTTCTTCATAATTCTTCATAATGTCAAACAAAAAATGAACATAATCTCTTCCTTCTTCAAAGTGTTTTGTATTTTCTTTTAATTTAGTGTGAAAATAGTCTTGATGACTTTATTTCTACATCATCACCATGTACATGTTCTCCAGGACCACCTGGCCCTCAAGGAATAAAGGTAATACATGTTACTTTCCTTTGGATTGTTTTGCAACTTTCTCAAAGAATTATTCTTTGTTTTGACTAACTAAAGTTGAAGTGACTTGGCAATAATAGTGACTAGACAATACACAATTTATTCTTGGAAAACAAGCACTATATATTTCATAATTATTGATGGGTGGTGAAAGATGCATTTGGCATGCTTGCCTTCAGCAGTCAGGGCATTGAGTACAGGGGCATAGATATCATGTTGAAGATGTTGGTGAGACATCATAGAGTATGTACAGTTCTGGTAACCCAGTGACTGTAAAGATGTAATGAAGCTAGAAAATGTGCAAAAAAAATGAACAAAAATATTACTGTGTCTGATAAGCTTAAATTATACCAAGTTGGAGAGGCTGGAACTTTTCTCCTATCAGCAATGGAGGCTAACGGGGGACATTGTAGATGTTTATAAAATCAGTTTTTATCCCACGATATGGAATCTAAAACTACAGGCCATAGATTTTAGTGAGTGAGGGTGGGGGAAGATTTAAACTGAACCTGACAGATACCTTCTACACTCAGAGGTGACAGGTATATGGAATGAACTGTCAGAGGAAGTGTTGGAGGTAGAGACAGTTCAAGTTTATTATCATCCGATTACACAGATCCTGATTACACAGATCATGTCCAGTTCTGGTCTCCATATTTGAGGAAGGATATACTGGCTTTGGAGACGATCCAGAGGAGGTTTACTAGGTTGATCCCTGGGATGAAGGGGTTGACTTATGAAAGATTAAATCGTCTAGGATTGTATTCGCTCGAGTTCAGAAGAATGAGAGGAGATCTTATAGAAACATATAGGATTATGAAGGGTATGGATAGGATAGATGTAGGAAGGTTTTTTGAGCTGGCCGGGGAAACTAAAATGAGAGGACACAGTCTCAAGATTCAGGGGAGTAGATTTAGGACAGAGATGATGAAAAACAGTTTTTCCCAGAGAGTAGTGAATGTTTGGAATTTTCTAACCAGGGAAGTGGTTGAGGCTGCATCATTAAACATATTTAAAATTCGGTTAGATAAATTTTTACATGATAGAGGAATTAGGGGATATGGGGAGAAGGCAGGTAGGTGGAGTTAGGTCATAAATTAGATCAGCCATGATAGTATTGAATGGCGGAGCAGGCTCGATGGGCCATTTTTGGCCTACTTCTGTTACTACTTCCTATGTTCCTATGTTCCACAGTACAACCCGACAAAACTCTATTCCCTGGTCCTAGGTATAAAGCAGGTAGTCAACAACCAGACATAGCACACATGCAGACAAGCAATACATACATAGGGCAAATATAAATAGATAAAATAAATTAATAAATATTGTAAAGTGAATATTAGAGTCTCAGATGGTTAGTGTGAGCAGTTCCTTTGGTTGATCAACATTCTCATTGCCCATGGGAAGAAGCTGTTTCTCAGCCTGGTAGTGATGGCTCCTGTATCTCCTTCCTGGCAGGAGTCGTTGAAAGATGCTGTATGTGGGGTGATCAAGGTCGCAACAATGATCTCAGAAGATCACATTGATGGGGACCAGGGACACCCCAATGATCCTCTCTGCCCTTCTTATGCTCCTGTGGATTGACCCCCAATACAATTCTCTACAGCAACCGCGCCACACTGTGATGCAGCCGGCCAGAACATTCTCAATAGAAGTTCTGTAGAAGGTTGACATGATATTGGCCGGTATCCTTGCCCAGTTCAGTCTTCTTAGGAAGTGCAGTTGCTTTTGAGCCTTCCTGACAAGTGAGGTGATGTCTGTCCACAATAAGTCACTTGTGAAGTAGATTCTAAGGAACTTGCTGCTCTCTACCCTCTCCATTATCGTTATTGATGTGTAGTGGAAGGTGGTCATTACTGGTCCTCCTGAAGTTTACGATCATCTCCTTTGTCTTGTCCACATTGAGACTCAGGTTGTTACTCTTGCACCATATCACAAGATTTTCCACTTTATTTTTGTAGTGTGACTCATTGTTGCTGATGAGGCCAACTACTGTTGTGTCTTCTGCAAACTTTTTTTTATAATTTTTAAAAAATTTTCACACTATGAACCATATTAATCAAAATACACACAAACATTTCCCTCTTGAATATACAGTGTCATTTTCTCCCCTTTCCCCCCCTCCCTTCACCCCCTCCTTCCCACCCCTCTCCAAACCCATTAAACGTTCAACATATATGATACAATAAACCCATTAAACAATGTCATCACACAATGAAAATAAACATGAAAATTGTGTCATCTACTTTTACACAATGGGTCAGTTCATTTCGTCTTCCCATTCTACCATTTTAGGGGGTGGAGGTCCACGGTAGGCCCTCTCTGTTGTGTTCCATGTACGGTTCCCAAATTTGTTCAAATAATGTGACTTTATTTTTTAAATTATGTTATTTTTTCCAATGGAATACATTTATTCATTTCCATGTACCATTGCTGTACTCTCAGGCTCTCTTCTGATTTCCAAGTTGACATTATACATTTTTTTGCTACCACCAAGGCTATCATAATAAATCTTTTTTGCGCTTCATCCAGTTTAAGGCCTAATTCTTTACTTCTTATATTACTTAGAAGAAAGATCTCTGGATTTTTTGGTATGCTGCTTTTTGTGATTTTATTTAGATCTTCCCAAAATTTTTTCACTTTCTCACATGCCCAAATTGCATGTACTGTTGTTCCCGTTTCCTTCTTACAGTGAAAATATCTATCTGGTCCCATTTATTTAACTTTTGGGGCGTGATATATAACCTGTGTAACCAATTATCTTGTATCATGCGTAACCTCATATTTATTATATTTCTCATAGTTCCGGAGCATAGCTTTTCCAATATTTCATTTTTTATCTTTATGTTTAGATCTTGTTCCCTCTTTTGTTTGGGTTTATAGCTTAATATCAAAAAAGAATTACAAAAGAAATTTAAGGAATATGGAGAAATATCGCGGTAAAAGATCAACGCAAATAAAAGTGAAACGATGCCAATGAATAATGTGGATTACACAAAGTTTAAAAAAGAATCACCATTTAAATGGCAAACCCAAGCAATCTGATACCTAGTTATTAGACTAGATAATAATCTAGGCCATTGATATAAATTAAATTATCAGCCATTAATGAAGAAATTACAATATGACTAAGAACATTGGAAAGATTTACCACTAACACTGATAGGAAGGGTAAATTGCATTAAAATGAATATCTTCCCAAGGATACAATACCTATTTCAATCGTTACAAATTCCCTTAACAGACAAATTCTTCAATGAACTAAAGAGAATAATAAGGAAATTCTTATGAAAAGGGGGAAACCGAGGATAGCGCTAGATATATTAACAGAATGGTACAAAGAAGGTGGTTTGCAGCTACCAAACTTTAAAAATTATTATAGAGCAGCACAATTAAGATACCTTTCAGATTTTTATCAGACAAGGGAAAAACCAGATTGGACCATGATAGAGCTAGATAAAATAGGGGAGAAGGTACCAGAACATATGCTTTATAAGTGGGATGAAAAACTGGTGCAATATAGAAGTTCACCAGTACTGCACCATCTGCTCAACATTTGGAAGAAGATTCATGTAGAAAGGAAAAAAATAAATTACCAACTACCAAAATTAATATTGATGCAAAATCAACTAATCCCTTTCACAATAGATAACCTTTCCTTTAGAGAATGGGAGAGAAAAGGAATTAAAAGAATAGAAAATTGTTTTTTGGGAAATAATTTATTATCATTTGAACAAATGAAGTACAAATATGGAATAACTCATGGTACAATGTTTGCATACCATCAACTGAAAACCTACTTAAAGGACAAACTGGAAAGCAGACTGAGATTACCAGAAGGAAGCAGCTTTGAATATGTGATTACAGACACAATGATAATTAAAAGATTTATAAAAAACATGTACATCAAGCTGCAAGAGAAAGAAAATGTCTTCTGCAAACTTGATCATTCTTTTGGAGATGGAACTGGTGATGCAGTCGTGGATCAGCAGCATGAACGGGAGTGGGCTGAACACAAAGGCCTGTAGTGCAGCTGTGCTCAGTGTGAAGATTCTTGGTGTTCTGCTGCTGACCTGGACAGACTGTGGTCTTTCCATTAGCAGTATTTAAAAGACACTAAGACAGATACATAGATAGTTTTGAATGATATGAGCCTAATGTAGGCAAATGGGCGTAGCTTGATCAGCAAGGTCAAGTTTAACTGAAGGGTCCTTTTTTTTGCACTGTTTGAATTCTAACTCTAAATAGCTGAAAGATTTCAATGTGTTTAGGTTAAGTTCAAATAAAGTATGTACAGTTCTAGTCAATCCAAAATTTTCTTTGATTGTAATTTTTGTCTCAAACCAGAATGGTATATGGATGGCAAGGTGTCACCAGCATAATTTAATTAGTTTGCTTTGTGTGGGTACAAAAAAGAAACCATAATAATTTTAATTTTAATTCCAATATACTAAAAGTATTCATATTTTATGTAGATTGAGCTGAAAATTGGAGTTGAGCTATGTGTTTATACCTCTGATTAATATAATTGGACAAAACAGCATACAAGATTAGTTTCCCATAAAATTTTCAACCTTTCTCTTTCAGCAATTTCATAGCAGTTTCTTTAAACTGATAATTGATCCAGGTCATCTAGAATCTAGAACTTGGACTCTATTTGTTAATCCATCTCTTTAAAGTTGTCACTTAAAATTGAAAATGCTGGAAACACTACACAATAACTATGGAAAGAAAAAGAGTGCTAATATTTCAAATTAAAGTCTCTGACAGAATTGGGGAAGAATTTCAAAGATGATTGGTTGTTAAAGATAGGTGGGATTGGAGCATAAAAATGGAAACAAGATGAAAAGTAAAGTAAGAAATAACTGTTAAAACCAATGCTTTTTTTTTGAGAATATTTCTTCTAAGCTGCTTCCAATCCATGTCTATACCATTGTCAAGAGGAGCTTGGAGGGAATTGCTGGCCAATGTTTTGATACAAGACTTTTAAAGAATAATGGTTATATTTATTCTCAATGTTACAGAATATTGTGAATATTAGAAAATGTACTTGGTTTTCGATAGTTTCTTAAAAGAAATATGGACAATGAAGATCAAGAAAATAAAGTTAACACTTTAAAAAAATGTTTAATTGTTTCCATCATTACAGGATAAAATGAATAAAACATTAATCAAATACCCACAGCCAATGATACCAAAAAAAAGTACTTTTATATATTTCCCCCCATCCCGCCTCCCACCCAAAAATAAGAAAAGAAACATCTACCATTTAATATACAATAATATTAGCATAGAAAATAATTAATTGTTATTAAAAAATACTAATTAAGAGGAGTGGTTAAGATAGAAGAGGTGGACAGAAAATTATCAATAAAATCCATATATGGTTTCCAAACACTATAAAAATTTTCAACTCGATTCCTTAAAATCTACGTAATTTTTTCCAAAGGTATACAATTTCACATCTCATTATACCATCTACTTAATAACACTTCTCTATCATCTTTCCACGATATCACTATACATTTCTTTGTAGTTGCTATTGTAATACTTAACAATTTTTCTTGGTATTTGTCCAATTTCAATTTTATATCCTTTTCATAAATATCTCCAAGTAAAAATATTCTTGGATTCTTTGGTATCTTTATCTTCATAATTTGCCCTAATAATAAACTCAGTTCATTCCAAAACTTTTCCACTTTTTCACAAGAACACACTGAATGCAAAAAAAAGTCCCTATTTCTTTTGCACATTGAAAACACTTATTTGAATAATTAGGATTAAGTCCATTTAACTGATGTTGAGTATAATACAATTGATGAAGAAAATTATATTGAACCATTTGATATCTAACATTTTTTCATCACATAATTTTGACCAAATCTCCTCCTGAATTTGTATATTTAAATCTTTCTCCCCTTGTTTTTTGATTTATATAAATCTTTTTGTTTACAGTCTCTTGTACTCATACATCGCTTTTTAACTAGACTGATTTGAATGTATGCATTGCATGTTGATAACTTAAAATGCCTTGATTTTATTTTGAAAACTTATTTAACATTGAATTATTGTTGGTGGAGTCACGTGATGGAGTAGTGGCTGGTCAGGGAACTCCAGCCCTCTCCGGAAAAGTTTAAAAAAAAAGGCACAAACATAAAAATTAAAACAAAGTGAAAGTAAAGGTGGGAAGAAAATGGCAGCGAAGAAATAAAAGTCGAAAGCAACGGGAAGAAGAGAAGAAGAAAGAACGTCAGAAGAAGAAGGTGAAGGCCTTACCTGTCCGAGGAGGCCCACCGTGGAGAGAGAAGCCCACTCCCTAAGGTCAGTTGAAGTCCCGAGCTCGGGACTACAAAAATGGCTCGCGGAGCTAAGTAAAAGTGCGCAACCGCGCATGCGCATAAAAAAAAACTCTGACGGGAGGGGGGACCAGCTGAGGAGTCGATCTCCACAGCTGAGGATGACAGCTGCAACACAACAACAAGCAGAGAACATAGAAAACAACGAGAACAAGAAAGAAGAGAGTAAAAAGAAAACAAGGAAACAACTGATGACCAAACCAGAGGAAGAAGAAGAAGAACATAGAGAAATAGAAGAAGAAGGGAAAGGCAAGACAATGGATATATTTTTTTTAAGGAATATATGGAATCAGTAAAAGAATGGTAATTACAAGAATTTAGTGAAATAAAAAGAAGAATTAAAAGTACAGAAGAAAAAATGAATAGATTAGAGATGGTCATGTCAGATATAGGAAAAAGAGTGGACAAGGTGGAAGAACGAGAAACAGCCGTAGAAATGGAAGTAGAGGACTTAAAAAAGAAATTAGAAGAATCTAATAAAAAAGTTAAAGAGACACAAGAGCTGTTAGCTCAGAAGATAGATATAATGGAAAATTATAATAGAAGAAATAATATAAAGATAGTGGGCCTTAAGGAAGATGGAGAAGGCAAGAATATGAGAGAATTTATAAAGGATTGGATCCCCAGGGTCCTAGGAAGACCAGAATTACAGGAAGAAATGGAAATAGAAAGGGCACATAGAACATTAGCCCCGAAACCACAGCCACAGCAAAAACCAAGATCCATTTTAGTAAAATTCTTAAGATATACAACAAGAGAAAATATATTGGAGAAAGCAATGAAGAAAATAAGAGAAGACAAAAAGCCACTGGAATACAAAGGTCAAAAATTTTTTTTCTATCCAGACATAAGTTTTGAACTCCTGAAGAAGAGAAAGGAGTTTAATACAGCAAAAGCGATCCTATGGAAAAAATTTATGCTAAAGTACTCAGCGGTACTTAAAATAGTTATTCCAGGGCAGCAAAACAGACTATTCTCGGATCAGGAGGAAGCACGGAAATTTGCAGAACAACTACAAAACAGGCAGAGAGATGAAGACATGTAACGAGAGTAAAAATGACCACGAACTATATGTATGTGTGTAAAGGGGTATATATATATATATATATATATATATATGTGTGTGTGTGTGTGTATGTATAAATGTGTGTATATGAGTGTATCCATATTTAAAGGAAAATATATAGAGTATAGATAAGAATTAATAAGGGAAAGAAAGGGAAGAGAGGAAGTAAGGAGGGAATTAAGAGAGTGACCTTTGTTATATATGAAAATTAAAATCTTTTCTGGGGGGGCTGGGTGGGGAGGAGTTACGGTCACTGCGAAATCAGTTGACGCTTGCGAGTGAATTCGCAAATCCAAATGGAGAGGGGAGATGTGGTTGCCCAACAAGGGATAAAAGGCAACTCAGGAAGGGGAGGGGATAGTGGGGTTAAAGAAATTTTAGATAGGAGAATAAGGGAAATGTTTGATGTTTTAGAAATGTTGTCTTATAAAGTGTTCAAAACAAGAAAGCAGAAGTGGATAAGAAGGAAAGGTGATGATGAGGAAACGGAAAGGAAAGATAAACAAAGTATGAAATGGCTACGTTGAACTATATGACTTTAAATATTAATGGAATACATAACCAAATCAAAAGGAAGAAACTGCTAAATTTACTGAAAAAAGAAAAAATTGATATAGCATTCGTGCAAGAAACACATTTAACTGAAATGGAGCACAAGAAATTAAAGAGAGATTGGGTAGGACATGTAACAGCAGCGTCATATAATTCAAAAGCTAGAGGAGTAGCTATATTAATCAGTAAAAATGTACCAATTAAAATAGAAGAGGAAATAATAGATCCAGCAGGGAGATATGTAATGATAAAATGTCAGGTATATTTGGAGTTTTGGAATTTATTCAATGTATATTCACCTAATGAAGAAGATCAAAAATTTATGCAATATATTTTTTTGAAGATAGCAGACACGCAAGGGAACATACTAATAGGAGGGGATTTCAACCTTAACTTGGATTCAAACATGGATAAAACTGGGAAAAAAATTAACAGAAAGAACAAAGTAACCAAATTTATAATTAAATCGATGCAAGAAATGCAACTTTTAGATATATGGAGGAAACAACACCCAAAGAAAAAGGAATATTCATATTATTCGGGTAGACATAAAACATACTCAAGAATAGACCTATTCCTGTTATCAGCTCGTATGCAAGACAGAGTAAGAAAAACAATATAAAGCTAGAATATTATCGGACCACTCACCCCTGATATTGACAATAGAGTTAGAGGACATCCCTACAAGAATGTATAGATGGAGATTAAACTCCATGCTACTTAAAAGGCAGGATTTTAGAGAATTCATTGAAAGACAAATTAAAATGTACTTTGAAATAAATACGGAATCAGTGAAAGATAAGTTTATACTATGGGACGCAATGAAACCGTTCATCAGAGGGCAAATAATAAGTTATGTAACCAAGATGAAGAAGGACTACAATCAGGAAACAGAGCAGTTGGAAAGGGAAATAGTAAATATAGAAAAAGAATTAGCAATGAAGGAAGACACAACTAAAAGAAGAGAATTGGCAGATAAAAAAATAAAATATGAAACACTACAAACATATAAGGTGGAGAAGAACATAATGAAGACAAAACAGAAATATTATGAACTAGGAGAAAAAACGCACAAAATTCTAGCATGGCAGCTTAAGACAGAACAAACTAAGAGAATGGTATTGGCATCAAGGAAAAAAGACAAACAAATCACATATAATCCAACGGAGATTAATGAAAACTTCAGAGAATTCTACGAACAATTATACCAAACTGAAAATGAAGGGAAAGAAGACAAAATAGATGAATTTTTAACTAAAATTGAACTACCAAAATTACAAATAGAGGAACAAAATAAATTAACAGAACCATTTGAAATAGTAGAAATACAAGAGATAATAAAAAACTACTGAATAATAAAACACCAGGAGAGGATGGATTCCCAATAGAATTCTATAAAATATTTAAAGATTTATTAATTCCTCCCCTCCTGGAAGTAATCAACCAGATTGATAAAACAAAAGCTTACCAGATTCATGCAAAACAGCAATAATTACAGTAATACCAAAGACAGGCAAAGATCCACTCTCACCAGGGTCATATAGACCAATATCTTTACTTAACACAGATTATAAGATAATAGCTAAACTATTAGCAAACAGATTAGCCGACTATGTACCAAAAATAGTAAATCTAGACCAAACTGGATTTATTAAAAAAAGACGAACAACAGACAATATTTGTAAATTTATTAACTTAATTCATGCAGTAGAAGGAAATAAAGCTCGAATAGTAGCAGTTGCTATAGATGCCTTTGACAGAGTAGAATGGAATTATTTATTCAAAGTATTACAAAAATTCAGTTTACCAGAGAAATATATTAATTGGATTAAAGCATTATATAAGGGGCCGTTGGCAAAAGTGACAGTAAATGGATATATATCAAAGCAATTTAACTTAAGCAGATCAACAAGGCAGGGATGCCCACTATCACCCTTATTGTTCGCCTTAGCTATAGAACCACTAGCAGAATTGATAAGAACAGAAAATGAAATGAAAGGGATAAAAATAAAAGACAAGGAATATAAAATCAGTCTATTTGCAGATGACGTTATAGTATACTTAACAGAACCAGAAATATCAATAAAAGAATTATATAAGAAATTGAAGGAATATGGAGAAGTGTCGGGATACAAGATTAACGCAAATAAAAGTGAAGCAATGCCAATGAATAATGCGGATTTCTCAAAATTTAAGAAAGAATCACCTTTCAGATGGCAAATGCAAGCAATACGATACGTAGGTATACAAATAAATAAAAACCTCGGCCATCTATATAAACTCAATTATTATCCACTAATGAAAAAAATTACAGGACGACTTAGAGCATTGGAAAGACTTACCACTAACACTAATAGGAAGGATAAACTGTATTAAAATGAACATTTTCCCAAGGATACAATACCTATTTCAGGCATTGCCAATACACTTGACGGAGAAATTCTTCAAGGAGTTAAAGAAAATAATAAGGAAATTTTTATGGAAAGGGGAGAAACCGAGGATAGCACTAGATAAATTAATAGAATGGTATAAACAAGGAGGCTTACAACTGCCAAATTTTAAAAATTATTATAGAGCCGTACAATTAAGTTACCTATCAGATTTTTATCAAACAAGGGAAAAGCCAGATTGGACTAGATTAGAACTAGATAAAATATCGGAGAAGATACCTGAACATATATTATATAAATGGGATGAAAAATTGGTACAACGTAGGAATTCTCCAGTATTACATCATCTACTCAATATTTGGAAGAAGATTCATGTAGAAAGGAATAAAACAAATTACCAATTATCAAAACTAATACTGATGCAAAATCAGCAAATCCCTTTTACAATAGATAACCTTTCCTTTAGAGAATGGGAGAAAAAAGGGATCAAAAGAATAGAAAATTGCTTTTAAGGAAATAAATTATTATCCTTTGAACAAATGAAGGATAAATATAATATAACTCACGATATAGTGTTGGCATACTACCAACTGAAATCCTACTTGAAGGACAAATTGGGAAGCAGTCTGAGGTTACCAGAGGGAAGTAATTTGAATATGTGATTACAGACACAATGATAATCAAAAAATTTATAACAAATATGTATATTAAACTGCAAGAAAAGGAGAATGAGGAAACAAATGGTAAAACTAAACAAAAATGGGAACAAGATTTAAACATAAAGATAAAGAAGGAAACATCGGAGAAGTTATGCTCTGGAAATATGAGAAATACAATAAACACGAGGTTACGTATGATACAATATAACTGGATACACAGGGTATACATTACACCTCAAAAGTTAAATAAATGGGACCCAACAGTATCTGACAGATGTTTTCGTTGTAAAAAGGAAATGGGAACAACAATTGATGCAATCTGGACGTGTGAGAAAGTGAAAACATTTTGGGAAGATCTAAACCAGATATTAAATAAAATTACAGAAAACAATATACCAAAAAACCCAGAGATCTTCCTCCTAAGTAACATAAAAAACAAAGAATTTGGACTTGATTTGGATGGTGCACAAAAATGATTTGTTAGGATAGCCCTAGCTGTAGCAAAAAATTGTATTATGTCAGCCTGGAAACTAGAAGATAACTTGAGAATACAACAATGGTATATAGAAATGAATAAATGTATTCCATTAGAAAAAATAACATATAATTTAAGAAATAATATTACAATATTTGAACAAATATGGGAGCCGTACATGAAACACAATAGAGGAAACCTACCGGGGACATCTACCACCTAAAATGACAGAAGGAGAAGGAAATGAAAAGAATTGACTCAGTGGAATTTCTTGTTTATTTTTATTGAGTGACAACATTGTTTGACGGGTTTAATGTATCTTAGATTCTGTACTTTAAATGAATGGGAGGGGAGGTAGGGAGGGTCGGATGGGAAGAGGGGGGGAAAGAAAACGACACTATATATTTGAAAAGAAAAATGTATGTATCTTGATCAATGTGGTTTATAGTGTGAAAAATAAAAAATTTAAGAAAAAACATTGAATTATTGTTGACTTTTTTGTTAGAGGATTCTGTCTACCATTTGCTAACTATGTAGAGACTGTTTTATTGCCTGTGCTGAAAACACTTCAGTTTACATTTTGTTGGAAATAAACTGTCAGGGTTTTTTGAGCTCTGGCACTGTTGACAATGGACATGATTTTTCTATTAACAAAATATTCTGACTTTGAGGTTTTTGCTGTATGCTCATGATTAGCCTAAGTGAGCTTGAGATTTAAGATTTGGACTTAAAGCATTTAATTTTCTAATGAGTAACTTATAAATGTAAATTGTTTCCATGCCATTTTACCCATTTTGGTTTTGGGCCAATCTGCTTCCTTTTACAATCGTCATTTTGTGCACATTTTCTGTTGTGTAACGATATTTAGAGCTGGCTATTGGTGACATCTGTTTAATTAAACTGTGCTGGGATATTGTGGCAGGAGGTACCTCACCTTGCAAGTTTCTACAGAGTACTGTGACATCAGGCTTAATAGACCACTTTCCAGTTCTTCCTGTTGGTTCCACAGCATATCATAAAGAGGGGAAAGGTCTGAAGTCAGGTAGCTGCTATAGACAGAAAGAGGAGTGGGAGAAATAGCCAAATGTCTAGCTTCATCTTTGAGGAGCTGCCAGAAGATGAGATTCTGAAAAGAAGTAGTCAAGGTATATAGGCAGAGCTGCATGTCTGCACCTGGATTACTCTTTTGTGGCAATGGAGATTGCAGTGAAGCTTACTTTATTGCCTTTGACTCTCACCAGACTGCAGCTGTTGACATTAACCATACCAGCCAGAGAGTGGTACAGAATGCTATCCACAGTATACCTGTAGAAATGTGTAAGTCTTTGGTGACATCCCAAATCTCTTCAAACTCTTAAAGAAATAAAACCACAGGCGTTCCTTCTTCATGATCATATCGATATGATGGTCTGAGGATAGGTCTTCAGAGATGTTGACATCTAGAAATTTGAAGTTTCTTACCCTCTCCATTGCTGACCCGTCGATGAGGACTGGTTTGTGTTGTCCTGGCTTACTCTTCCTGAAGTCCACGATCAATTCCTTAGTTTTGCTGATGTTGAGTGCAATGTTATTGCTGTGACACCACTTAACTAGATGATCTATCCCACACCTGTACACTTCCTCATTACCGTCTGTGATTCTGTTGACGCTGGTGGTGTCATGCAGAACATTTCTAAAACTTATGTAACATCACCTCTAAAATCTCCCATTTTCTGAAAGGTTAAGGCAACAAGTCTGTAAGTTCACCTGCTAATAGCACAACATTTAGACATAAATGTGTTGTAATTTTTTCTTATCACTCATCAAAACCCTGAAATTCTCAGCCTAACTGTAATATATGTGCACATGACTAAATGAACAGCAGTCAATTTAAGAAGATTGTTGAAGTATACAGCACAGAAACGGCTCCTTGTGGCCCATCTTGTCCATGCCGATGTGATGCCAATCTATGCTCATCACATTTGTCTTTCCTGTTCAAGTATTTCTCTGGATGCCTTTCAACTGTTGTAATTGTATCTGCCTCTAGCACTTCCTCTGACAGTTTGTTCCATGTATTCATTACTTTCTGTGCATAAAAAAAACTCACCTCTCTCTTTTACATTTTTCCCTTTTCCCTTCAACTTGTGTTTTCTAGTTCTAGATTCCCCTTCCCAATGACGACTATTCCATTATGACTTCATAATTTTATAACTCACTATGTGGTCATTCCTTAGTTTCTTGTGTTCCAGTAGCACATACAATATGATTAATGAGAATATAACATAAGAAATAAAACCAGAAATAGGCTGTCAGGCCTGTCAAGCCTGCTTCACCATTAATAAGATCATGGCTGATCTGGCCCTGAACTCGTCTCCACCTACCCACCCATTCCACATACCCTTAATTCTCATATTATTCAAGAATCTATCTAACTTTGTCTTAAATACTTTTAATGAGGAGGCTTCAACTGCTTCATTGGGTAGAACATTCCATAGATTCACAATCCAGGAGAAACAGTTCCATCTCATTTTTGTTTTGTCCACTTCCCTGAGTCTTGAAGCTATATCCCCTTGTTCTAGTCTCACCTGCCAGAAGAAATAACCTTGCAGTTTCTAATCTATTCCTTTCATAATTCTATGTTTCTATAAGATCCTCCCTCATCCTTCTAAACTCCAATGAGAATAGTCCTAATCTCACTAAGTAATTCCCTCATTACCAGAATCAACCTGATGGCCCTCCTTTGCACAACCTCCAAAGCCAGTATATCCTTTCTTAAGCTTGACACCAGAATTACACACAGTACTAACATGGTGAAATGTTGAATACTCATTTTAATTGGCTCTACCCCAGTTAGTGTTTTCTCCACTAATAACACTACCTGAACTCTCCACAGCTAGTACTGGCCTCAATGATCCCCTCATTCAAGACCCGCTGCACCACAGCTTTAATATATGTTCTGTTCCCTTCACTGTTTCACCTGCTTTTTGTGGCATTTGGGTTACAGTTGGGGGTGAGAGCACTGAGGGATTGATGTGGAGGATGGAGAGGCCGCATGTTCCCCTGACCAGTGGCGGGGGGAGAGTGGGGGGTGGGGAGGAAGGGGGCTGGTTGGAGAGGAGGGCAGCCGGCTTACTGACGGTGGGTTGCAGACTGTGAAGAGTGGCAGGGGACCATCATACTGCATCATAACACTGGAAGTCCAACCCCAGCAGCACTGACACGCAGAACTGCAGCATGATGAAGAGCTTAAAGTCTCTGTAGGTCGTGTCCAGCACGGTAATGTAACTATGGATCTCAGCTGAGTGGGATTTTGAGTCAGGGAGACTTACTTACTAATTTACTGGCCTTGCTTTAAAGGAATAAAGCTGCACCGTGTCGGGGTGGATAAAACTCTCTGTGCTCTCATTATCTGATCGTTGACCAAGATGTTCATCATGGACCAGGAGAGCTGATGTGGGCTGTTTTGATCCAGTACCATAGAGGCCAATGTTGATTCATGGTCTGGCCTGTACTGATTCATAGTCTGAGAGCATAATTGCGGCACCTATGCTGCGGCTTGATTGTCCCGGAAGATGGCAGTGTCCAAGATGCCAGCTCCCATGTTGCAGCATGGTTGTCTCCAGGAGCTGGTGAAATCCAAGATGGTGGCCCCCATGCTGCACACACGATGGTGTGGAGCTAGAAGGCAGCTGAGCTCAACATACCTTTGTATAGTGCTCCTTCTTCCTGCACTTCGAGTATGTCGTGTCTTTTGCCAGACAGCATTTACGGGGATGATTTGGCTGCTCAAAGAAGTAGCACTTTGGGTGCTCATGGGAGACCACAGCTATGGTGGGCTCGCTATCCATAAGTGGTAGCATTCTGATCGTTTTCAGTCCCTCATCCCAAGATGGTGGCACCTATGTGGATCACGAGGCTGCTGCACTATTCGCCAAGTAAGCCTCCACGTTACAGAGGGTGATCTCCAGCAGTTTCACAAGGTCAATCTCCTCTTTTAAGTCTGATTTACTCTGCTCAAGTAGTCTCTGGCGGACATAATCCGATCTGACGCCCACGACAAAGGTATCTCAGAACATGTCCTCTATGTATTTCATGACTGACACTAAGTGAAAGTTGCACGCGCATGCAAATCCCTGCAGAGCCCAGAGGAACTCATCCCTCGATTCTCCGGGTTGCTGTTCACAGGTAGTCAGCTTGTATCTGGTGTATACTTCATTGATCTTCTCCCTCTACTGGTCTTTCAGTTTTTCCATTGCCTCCCCATACGTTGAGGTTTCCTTGATCATCGGGAATACTTGGTGTCAGTCCTGGGAGAAGAGTAGGTGCAGCTTGTTTGCCTGCGTGGCCATGATTCTGGTGGAATTTTGCAAAAAGTCTTCAAAGCTGTGTGAAGCTTCTGGCAATTGTGGGTCAATCTCCAGCTTATTGGGCTTCCAGAGTTGTTCCATCGTTGGAGTAAAAATTATTGTAAATAAAATTGTTGTGCTAGCAATAACTTGAAAGACGAGAGTTACAGAACAGTATGCTTTTATTTACAATAAACTTGAAGTGTATCCCATGCTGTGACCTAGGTTCTGGGGAAGGAGTGGCGGTGTTGAAGCCTTTATACAGGGTCAAGTGGGTGGAGCCACGGGTACAGTCACAGCAAGGGGTGGAGCCAGATAAATGAACATTCAACAGTTCACCACAGTACTCTAAATGCAACATCACCTCTACCCTGTACAGTTACAGCTGAACCTCCCTCCTCTTAAATGCAATCCCTCTAACAATGAAGTCAACCCTCTTTTTGCCTTCTTCATTTCCTGTTTCACCAACAAACTAACTTCTGCAGTTCATGTACAAGCACTTTCAGGTCTTTCTCCACAACAGCATGCTGAAGTTTTTCACCATTTAAATAATAGTTTTGATTTACTATTTTTCTTCCTGCTAGAAACGTGCCCACTCCTTTAAACTATCCATATCTTTGCAGAGTCACTGTGTCCTCTACACAATTTGCTTTTCCTCTCAATGTCATCAGCACACTTAGACCATTCCCCCACATCATTTATGTATATTATGACCAGCACTGATTTCTATGACAAACTACTATCCATGGATTACCAATTAAAGAAATATCTAGTTATCCTACATCTTGGCCTTCTATTGATTTACTGATCTTTTGTCCATGCTAATACATTACCTCAACTCCATGCTCCCATGTCTTATGCAGAAGTCCCTTGTGTAGCACCTTATTCAACGCCTTCTGCAGATCCAAATTTACCACATCCATGTTTCCCTCTATCACTCATTATATTGTCAAAGACTCCAGTAAATTAGTTAAACATGCCATGCCCTTTCTGATTTCACACTTTCTCTGCCTAATGGACATCTCTCAATTTCTTTTTCAGCTTCAAGCACCAGCCTTTAGTTACCTACCTTTTTGTTCACCACCATTTTAAAAGGTGGAATTACATTTGCTGTCTTCCAATTTTAAAAAAATTTGTCACAAAATACCTAACACAGGGAGGTTCATCTGCCGACAGTCCAACAGGATATCTCTAACATTACATATAATTGTGTACACAACACAATTTACACAGTATTGGATTACAATGAAAAGGAAGATCATTTAGCACCAAACAAAGGCACCATAAAAGCACTGTTATGGGGTTCATTCAGAAACCTGATGGCCGCAATGCAGAAACTATTTTTTTAGCCTGTTGATGCATACTTTCAGATTCTTAAGCCTTCTCCCTGATGTGAGGAGGAAGAAGAAAGTGGTCTCATTATGCTGGCTGCCCTTTCTATGCATTAGGAGATGTGGATGGAATCAATGGAGGGGTGAAAAACTTTTGTTCTGATCTATGTTCTCTACTTTCTGTAGCTTCTTTCAATCTTAAGCAAAGCAGCTCTCTCTCCATGCTGTGATGCATCCAGCAAGATTGCTTTTGATAGTGTACTGTAGAAGTTTTTTTATGACACAGCACAGTAGAGTAGAGGCCCTTCTGGCCCATGAAACCAGTGCTTCCCAATTACACTCAGTTATCCTACCATTCCTGTATGTTTTGGAGGGACAGGGTGGACATGCCAAACTTCTTTAGTCTTCTAAGGAAGTTGGGGCATTTGTGCACTTTCTCGACTGTCATGTCAATCTGCTTGACCCAGGTCAGGTGATTAGAGATTTATTCAAAAGGAAGCCAAATTCTGGACAAGAATCTAGTCAACAGAGGATACACAACAGCTGTGGCAGGGCCTAAATGACATTACCTGGTACAAAACCAAATCTGGTGCAGGAGGAGACAGCATAGCTTCGCTCCCAGATGATCTCAATGTCTTCTATACCCCATTTGACTGCCAGAACTAGAAAGAACCACTGCACACCCCCACATTCCCTGATGTTCCTCTACTGTCAGTACTCAAGGATGACGTGCGGGCTGTCTTCAGGAGAATGAATCCAAGGAAAGCATCTGGTATGGACAGAGTTTCTAGCTAAGTACTGAAAACCTGTGCTGACCAACTTGCTAACATATCTTTAGCATCTCATTCTGGCAACAGAATGTTTCCAACAGATCCAATCATACAGGTGCCCAAGAATGACTACTGACCAGTGGCACTCACATCCACAGTGATAAACTGCTTTGAGAACCTGATGTTGAAGCAAATCAGTTCCTGGCTGAGTGGCAATGTGGATCCATTCCAATTTGCCTACTGTGACAAGTCTACAGCATTTGTCATCCCACTGGCACTACACAAAACTCTAGAACACCTGGACAGCAAAGACATTAGGATGCTCTTTATTGATTACAGTTTGTCATACAATACCATCATCCCCTCAAACCTAATTAGGAAACCCCAAGACCCTACTGTGTAATTGGATCCTGGATTTCCTCACATCCAGACCCCAATCAGTGTGAATTAATAAGAACATCTCCACAATCTCCATCAGCACCTGAGCGCCATAGGGCTGTGTTCTTAGCCCCCTGCTGTACTTGTTTTACAACAATGACTATGTGGCTTGGTATGACAGCAACACCATTTACAAATTTGCTGACAATACCACAGTAGTGGGCTGTATAAAAAGTGGTGATAAGTCAGCATACAGGAGGGAGACTGAAAACTTGGCTGAATGGTATACTAACAACAACTTCTCTCTCAATGTTAATAAAAACAAGGAACTGATTGTAGACTTTAGGAAAAGAAAACCAATGATCATTGGGGAATCAGATGGAGAGGGTGAGCAAATTTAAATTCCTGGGAGTCACTATTTCGGACTACCTTTCCTGTACCAAACATACTAATGTCATAATCGTGAAGAAAGCACGTCAGCGCCTCTACCTCCTCAAGAGTTTGTGAACATTTGGTATGACATCGAAAACCTTGGCAAAATTCTATAGATGTATTGACTGGCTGATCACAACCTGTTATGGGGGCACCAATACCTCTGAGCGGACAGCCTTACAAAAGGTAGTGGACATAGCTCAGCACATCACAGTTAAAACTCTACCCACCATCAAGAAAATAGAACGTTGTCGTTGGAGGACAGTAGCAATCATCAATGATCCGCACCACGCAGGATATGGTCTGTTCTCACTGCTGCCATCAGGAAAGAGGTTTAGGTGACACAAGACTCATATCATCAGGCTCAGGAACAGTTGCTACCTCTCCACCATTGGACTCCTAAACAATTGATGCAACCAGGGACTCATTTTAAGACAATTACTTTGCACATTATTTATGATGGAATATTACTTTTTTCTGCATTCCAGAGTCAGTTTGGTTACATTTCTTTCTTTGTTTACATTGCTCTCTTTGTATACGTATCTTTTCCTTAAGTACAATTACAGTTACCAATAAGTGGAAATGCTCCCTGGCCCACAGGAAAAAGAATCTCAGGGTTGTATGTGATGTCTTGTAGGTACTCTGACAATAAATTTGAACTTTAAACTTTGACCATCATATATCTTCTCAATGAAAGAAAGTTGCAAAAATAATAAGTTGCACAGCCTGAAATATGATTTTGAGCAATTCTGGTCTATGTAATTGATGGGCAACAACAATGAAGTAATATTAAGATCACTTCAATCAATTAATTGTGATGCAATATTTGGGAATGTTTTGGGGAGATAAATTGGGAAAAGTAGAATAGGTTACATGCACACACTTTAAAACAGATACTATTTGAAATACTGATTTTACAGAAACTATGGAGAATGCTATGGAGATTTCACAAGTTGCTGTTAATTGAAGTGAATGGACTATTGTCTTTAAAGCCACAGCAAGAGACAGGCTGTCTCCTTTCTGAGACAGGAAACAGCTCAAACACTGTGACCAATCTAAAACGAACAAAGTGAGAGGTACAAGTTTACCCAGGACAACACATTACATACACGTGTGCTTAGAATTAGAAGGGGGTTAAGTTTATAGTGAGAAGTTAAAGTTTGATTCTGTTGTCTTGTTTAAAGATAATTAAAAACAATTTTTGTTTAAATAACTATTTGTCGTGGTGAATATCTATTGCTGCTGGGTTTTGAGGTCCTTTGGGCTTGTAACATAATGCACCTTAAAGTTAGTGCCACTTGTTCAGAATGGCATCTAAATAAATCCAGTACACTGTTTTGGGTTAAATTCCAAGAATGGTATGGTATTATAAAAGCTTCTTTGAGCACATTGTTCAGAACAATGAAGAGCAGTGAATGAACCTGCATAGGAGCACTCAAAATTAATTACACCCAGAATGTTGTGAATCTTTAGAATTTCCCACCCAAATGGACTGTGAGATTTTGTTGCTGAATATATTTAAGACAGTGATCAGTAGATTGTAAGGTATTAAGAAATGAAGAGCTAGATCAATCATGCAAGAGTGGTGTTGAAGTAAAAGATTTTATTGAGTGACAAAGCAAAAATTAGGAACTGAATGGCACATGCCTGCTTCCATAAAAATGAGGAACTGAATGGCACATGCCTGCTTCCATGTCTTATATTCTGCTTTTATGGTTCTTGTTGTCCTTCATGGGAAGCTGAAATTTTGCCTATCAGGCTGAGTCCTTCATTTTTCATGGAATTGGCCACCAATTCCTTGCTGGAAGGGACAGTCTGCAAATGACACTCACACCCCGAAAGCCCTGTTCTCCTTAACATTCCACATGTACTTTCTAGTAGATGTACCAAAGCTCCAAGACTTCCAGTGGTGTGCCAGCTCCCCTTTCAAATTCCTCATTAAATCATCTGGGGCAGAATTCTTGTATGACCTCATTCTGTATTTTTCATCTCACTACTATGAGGCATGCTACCATTTTATGTGAAAAAATGCAGCCTTAAGGACTTAAGTTGATGGAATTAGAAACCAGTTCAGACAATGTAAGTATTAATTTTTAATGTGTTTTTTTCTAGGGAGAAAGTGGAATACCAGGGAAAAATGGTGATCCAGGCAAACCTGGTGCAGATGGTAAGCCTGTGAGTACTAAATGGTTTACGCACCTCTATTTGAAGAAAACTGTTGTGCTTGGTTTTATGAATATTATTTGTTCTAAAATTCATCTATAATTTACCTCAAGATTGACATAAATGTATCCAGAGGTCTCCATTTAGTTTTATCAAGACAATGGGTTTGATTCTGGGCTCTTGGAACTTGTCATGTTCTAGGCTAAGGGAATGTGGGCTTTCAGAGACACCAAAAATGGTAAACTTTTACAGCATTTGTCCAGTTCTGAGTACTAGACTTTGACTTTAAGAAAAATATGCAGAATGTGCAAAAGTGACTTCAGTTACGTCCACAAGCAACATTGGGGAACATAGAACTATAGCGCAGGAACAGGCCCTTTGGCCCAGGTGTCTATGCTGAACATGATGTCCAAATCAAACGAAAACTCTACTGCTTGCATCTGATAAATATCCATCCATCACCTTCATATTTATGTTTGTCTAGAAGCCTCTGAAGTGCTACTATTGAAATTGTTTCCACAGCTACTCCTGGTAGCTGATTCCACGTACCTACCACTCTCTATGTAAAATACTTGCTCTGAACATCTCCCTTCCTCCCTCTCACCTTAAACACATACCCTCTAGTTTATCACACTTTTGCTCTAGATTCTGACCATCCTCTCGATCAATACCTCTTATGACTTTATTCACCTCCATCATATCTGCCCTCAGACCTTCTATGCTCTAGAGAAAACAACCCATTTGTCTAACCTCTCCCCATAATTCATGCCTTCTAAACCAGGCAATGTCCTGGTGAACCACTTCTGTACCATTTCCAAAACCTCCACACAGGTGACCAGAATTGCACACAGTATTCTAAGTGCCACCTAACAAAAATGTTATGCAACCTGACCAAACTTACTTTATACTCAATGCTCCACCGAATGTGTCTTATTTATTACCCTATCTACTTTCATGGCCACTTTCAATGAGATATGGACCTGGACCCCAGGATTTCTCTGCCCATCAATAATTTTAAGAGCATTACTATTAATCATAAACATTCCCAATTTTTTGACCTCCCAAAGTGCAACACCTCAAACTTGTCCTGATTAAACTCCATCTGTCATTTCCCTGTCCATATCTGTAACATTAATTATTTACATTGGCTTTACATTGGTCCTCTCAAAGTGCAACACCTCACATTCGTCTGGATTAAACTCTATCTGATATTTCTCTGCCTATGTCTGTAATTATGTATATCCAATTGTATTCCTTGATAACCCTCCACACTGTCCACAACTCCACCAATCTTTGTATTAAATGCACATGTACTGTACTAACCCATCCACACACTTTCTTGCCCAAGTTATTTATAAACATCATAAACAGCAAAGATCCCAAGCACCAATCCCTGCAAGATATAGCCTGAAGTGCATTCCTCCACTACTACCCTCTGTCTTCTATGAGCCAACCAATATATCAGAATACACAAATTCTAACCTATATCCACAGCCTCTGTATTGATATGGCAGGTCTGAATACCTGATTGAAGGTAACCTTTAGATTGTTTGATGATTGTGTATTTAGCAATGATACTGTTACAGACATACCTAATTGTTGGATAGTTAGCAAAATATAAACAAACCTAAACTATTTAGCATAGGAAACTGGTTTGGCATTCAGTCAGATTATGGAACCTGATCAGATTTCAGATTTATTGTCAGAGTACATGGATGACATCATATACAACCCTGAGATTCATTTTTTCCTGTATGCATGGCAGAATTACCACTAATTGGTATTGCAAAAAATAAACTGTACACACCATAAACATAAAAAAACTATAAACAGATAATGAATGTAAACAAACTATGCAATACAGAGAGAACAAAAGAAAATCAATAAAGTACACAAGTAAGAGTCCTTAAATAAGTCTCTGAATGAGATTGTCGTTGAGGAGCCTGATGATGGAGGGGTAGCAGCTATTCCTGAACCTGGTGGTACGAGTCTTGTGACCCCTATACCTTTTTCCTAATGGCAGCAGCGAGAACAGAGCATGTGCTGGGTGGAGTGGATCCTTGATGATTGCTGCTGCTCTCCGATGGTAGCGCTCCAAGTAAATGTACTCAATGGTGGGGAAGGTTTTGCCTATGATGTCCTGGGCTGTGTTCACTACCTTTTGGAGGGCTTTATGCTCAGGGTTATTGGTGTTCTCATACTAGACCATAATGCAACTGGTCAGCCCACTTTCCACCACACCTCTGTTTGTTCTAAAATTCATCTATAATTTACCTCAATATTGACATAAATGTATCCAGAGGTCTCCATTTAGTTTTATCAAGGCAATGGGTTTGATTCTGGGCTCTCGGAACTTGTCATGTTCTAGGCTAAGGGAATGTGGGCTTTCAGAGACACCAAAAATGGTAAACATTTACAGCATTTGTCCAGTTCTGAGTACTAGACTTCGACTTTAAGAAAAATATGCAGGATGTGCAGAAGCGACTTCAGTTACGTCCACAAGCAACATTGGGGAACATAGAACTATAGCGCAGGAACAGGCCCTTTGGCCCAGGTGTCTATGCTGAACATGATTTCCAAATCAAATGAAAACTCTACTGCTTGCATCTGATAAATATCCATCCATCACCTTCATATTTATGTTTGTCTAGAAGCCTCTGAAGTGCTACTATTGAATCTGTTTCCACAGTTACTCCTGGCTGTTGAAATTTGACAGAATTTTTGATGTCATACCAAACCTCCGCAAACTCCTGAGGAAGTAGAGGCGCTGACATGTGTGTTGGGTCTAGGAAGGATGCTCCAAGATAGTGACTCTCAAGAACCTAAATTGGTTCACCCTCTCTACCTCTGATTCCCCAATGATCACTAGATTGTAAACCTCTGGCTTTCCTTTCCTGAAGTCAACAATCAGCTCCTTAGTTTTGGTGACATTGAGTGCAAGGTTGTTGTTGGTGCACCATTCAGCTAAGTTTTCAGTCTCACTCCTGTACGCTGACTCATCCCCTTTTTTATAGAACCCACTACCGTGGTATCGTCGGCAAATTTGTAGACGGTGTTATTGTTGTACTGAGGTACATAGTCATAGGTGTAAAGTGAGTAGAGCAAATCCATAAGTGATCATAGTCTCAATGCTGGTATTTCCATCTGGTAAAGGCCATTTCATCAATGAATTTAGAAAATGTAGATAAGTATATTTCCCTCTGGTTAGTTCCTGCTGTCACCATCTAGGTTAGATGAGAGGATTTTTTTCAGCAATTGTTTTACAATCTGTTTGATGATGAGGCTTTGATGATTAAATAGCTAGCATTGTATATTGGTGTGAAGTTTACAACAATACCAAATATGTAAGAGTCAAAGGATACATATGTTAGGTATGAGTCCTGGCTGATGGAGATTATGAGTTATGAGAATGGGAGTATAATCATTTTAAGTGACTAAAATTTGAGATGTGATTGCTGAGATTTGGCATTTGTAAAAATGTTCACTGACTTTGACCAATTGTGTGTGATCATTCAGCTACTTGTGACATTTTATCAAATTGTTGGGGTTAAAACCCTGGCATTATTTTCTATGCCTATCTGTACCTGCCACCCTTTAATCATATGCCTAAAGAATCTGCTGTTTTGTTTGATACAGGACATTGGTAAAACATTAAAACTCCATTAAATTCACTTGGAACATGGGTAGATTTTCAATTAATACACCAACACATAGTTCATAGTTTCAGATTAAGACAGAGGTATTATTATGAGCTCCTGTTTTAGTAAAATGAGATTATCACTCTAAGGGATAGTATAAATGGTCACAGTTAACATTTCACACAAGCACAACACAAGTCACAGTCCAGCGACAATTCGTTACATTGGAAGAACTGAGGGAAGGCTTGTCACAGTGTGTTCCAGAATTCAATACATTTGCAAAGACCCTGTGATTTTGCAAGGGAGAACCATTCTGACTGCTGAAGAGAAAGCAACTTTTTGAACCAGCTCTCGTGTCAGCCATTTTTGTGGAATTCAGAATAAAGCATGCTCTGTGAATGACTGGGCATTTTCGGAGGATTGACCTGTGTTGGGCACTACCAGTTGCTCCAATAATTACAATGACAAAGACTGAGGGGAACGATAGGCTTTATTGCACAGAAGACTTGAGCTGGTCCGGATCCAAACTAGGGAAGTGCAGGGAAGGGAGAGGTGGCTCGACCTTTACGGCCTGGGTCCCAGGGGAGGAGACCAAGTGTCATCAGAAGGCAGGCCAGCCCGAGCCAATTAGTATACACAATCCATGCCTTTACAACCTGTGTCAGGAAGGACTTTTAGATTGTGACTAACAGTGAAGGTCACTTGGAGAGACCAGTGCCAGGGTCTTGGAAGCTTCGTGGAGGCTCCCCAGCTCGAGTCTTGCTTACAAAAGGACCAGGAGTGTTATGACCACAGCTCGTGTGGATGGACATTTCTTCAAAGGCAACGCAAGGAGATTTTGTGACTCTGTAGCATCCATAACTCAAGTCTTCCATCAGTTCAACATTAATTCTGGGCATCAAATTTCCAAGGCCTACACTTTAACACTGAATTTAAAAGACTGAAGTTTGAAGTAACTTTCTAGTATATCACCCACACCCACACACACACCAGTACACCTGTGCATAGTTGGGGATAGATTTAGTTTTAAGGATAGTTTAAAAGTTAGAAATAAAATAAGTGTTTTAAAATTAAACACTGTCTGGTTGATTGTCTATTGATGCTCATTATGTGTGTTTCGTAAAAAAATATATATTTTCCATTAAATCTATTAAGTTTAAAGACAGCACAAGAAAGAGAACTTATTGGTTTCAAGGAAGGCAGCAAGGAAATAGTGCCCTGGTGAGTTTAAAGTGAATATGGGAATTGGAGCCTGAGTATGTTAAATGAAGCGCTCAGCATGTTAAAAGGAATATTGAAACTCCATTGTGTTATAGGGAGCATGGAAAACAGGACCCCTAGTATGTTAGAAGGAGCAAGTGAACCAATGCCACTCTATGTTAAAAGGAGTGTAGGAATCAAGCCCTGGTGTGTTAAAGGAATTTGAGAAACCTTAGGGATTAAGAAAACTATGGCCCTGATATGTGAAAGGGAAGTGTGTTAGTATGATAATCACACTCATAAAGCAGATGAGAGAATGAAACACAGGAAATGTAAACCCTTGGGTGGGATTCATGAGAACTGGAGCCCAGGTGAGTAAAAAAGGAATGCAGAAACAAGAGTTCAGGTGAGTGAAAAGGATGCATAAAAACTGAAGCCCAGTTGAATAAAAGAGAGAACATGAGGCGAGGTCATTGGGTAGATTTAAGACAAAAATTGACAGGCCAGGTCAGGGCATCAAATTGATTAGTCAGGGCATCAAGAGTTGTGGGGAGAAGGCTTGGAGAGTGGGACTGAGTGATAAGGATCACCTCATGATTAAATGGCAGAGCAGACTTGTTGAGCCATTGGCCTACTTCTGCTCTTGTATCTTGGATTGAATGGAGAATATGCAAACATTATCTGGTAAGCCAGATCCCAAACTATTGGTATTTATGAATGGTCGAATTGCAAATTAACAGAATTTTACTATAATTTTTTATCAGCATCCGAGTATTCACATATTTAAGTATGAAGGATGACAACCAGAATTTTAACAATGGGCATGTTGGAACTTTCTTTCCAAAAATGAAGAGACTAATTATCATGTTTACTGTCTTAAAATGTTTGAAGTCAGAGCTTAATAATTCACAATTTTGAGAGATCATTACATAAACTTTGCTAACTTACCATTATTCCTATTACTACATGGCATTCTTTAAAAGGCATTGGCTACTATCTTATGTTTCCCTAAACAGGGTTAATGTTTGAATGTCTTAGGAACTTACAGAATTAGGAGGAGAAAACAGCTGCACACTTACCAGTTTGGCTTTCTTTACATTATTCTGATGGATGAGTCATTTTTCTTGGGAGGGTAACATTTTTCTTTCACAGCTTATGGAAACGAATCGTCCCTTGTAGGAAAGTATGATAATGTTTCTCCAGAAAATTGGCTTTTCAGTATCCTGCCATATTCTTCATTGTTTAGTTGTGTGGTTTAATGTTTTAACTTCAATTTTTGCTCCCAAACTGATCAGCTAGTAATTTAAAAATATATATATATATATTCTGCCCCTCTTTAGGGGCTCTACATTTCAGGATCTGGCATTAGGCAGTAGAATTCATATAAACTTCCTCTGAGCATGTGAAATCTTTAAGTTTAATATTGTGATTATTCATAATTAAATATTAACCTTTCTCTTGATAGTTAAGTGGGAGGTGAACTGTGAAATTTTACAAAGTAAAAAAAAATTGCATGGTGTTTCTTTTTATATGAGTTATTTGATGAGTTGGATAGGAAATCCAGCCAAAGGCTGTTCATTTGCTGAGGAGTTGATGCTAAAACAGATGATTATGCAATCATCAGTGAGCATCCACACATTTCATATTGTGACTGAAAGAACGTACTGATGATGTACCAGAAAGATGATAGTATTTAGGGGGCTGTCTCCAAAAACACCCCTGACTCCGAACCGTTTAATACCTTTGACGATAGGTAACATGATCCTGAACACCTGGTGCAGGAATGGCATCAGATGCAGAGAGGACTGTTACAAGTAGGGACAATTGTTGTCATTTGAGCAGCTTAAACAGAGGTATAAGTTGTCAAATAAAACATTCCACTGCTACCTTCAGATAAGATCTTTTCTCCAAGACAAACTAGGTCCAACCATGGCCCTGCAAAAGTGCAGTGACATAGAGACCAGATTTGAAGGGGAAAACTGAAAATTAATTTCAGCAATGTAATTCCTGCACCAAGCGGAAGAACCCAAATGAGGTCTTCATAAAAGTGGGGGTAGGACTTAGGAACAATGATTGATGAGTAGTGCTGGTCCAGCTTGTGTAGGATCAGCATGACCATTGAATTCAATGCAAGATACAGGCTGGTGATTTACAACTTCTTGCACCAGCTGTACCTAACACCACAAAAGATTAACAGGTCCAAGCTGGAACTGTTGGATCCGTGTTTCAGATGCAATATTGAGACAGGAACCTTTTTGCACATGACCTGGACATGTACCAAGGTGAGCCCCTACTAGGCAGAGTTAGGTGAAGTCCTAGGAAAATCATAGGCAAGGAAATCCCACAGGATCTGAGTTGTTCCTGCTGGGTAACATGATGGACATAAGACTTATAATAAAGTTGTCTAAATTCCAAATTCAGTTTGTAATGATAGCATTGGCGGTGGCCAGGAATTGAATAGCGGTTACCTGGAAATCCGACTCTCACCTGAGCATTGCGCAGTGGAGCAGGGAGATGCAAGCTTGTGTTCCCCTGGAGAAGATGACCTACAACCTGAGGGCACCTTTCAAAATATCTGCCAACCGTAGCTAAACCACATGGGAACACTGCTGTGAAAAGTACAATCTTGCCTTGGGGCTTAACTCATCCTAAATGAGGGGCCTGCCTTAGCCCAGCCAGGAAAAGTCAAAGAACAAAGGGAAATCGGCCTGGTTCCTCCCTGCTGCGTCAGATCTGACCCATAATTCCCCGATATGATTTATCCCAATGTTTTGGGTGTTTTGTTGTTTAAATGTCTTTTTTTGTTACCCACTTGTCCATGTGTTGAGTGTTTGAAGTTTAGGGAATGGGGTGAGAGGAAAAGAAAGGATGAGGGGTATTAGGTTTGGACGTGTTTATAAATTTGTATAGATATGACATGGATAAATGGTAATCGATGTTGACTTGTAACAATTATTGCTGCCTAACTGTAAATTACTGTGTCTAAATCTGGCTCTATGTCCATTAATATGTAATGTCACTGTCCAAGAACTGCTACAGAGGTATAGCAGAAAGAGATAGCCAGAAAAGGAACAATGGTATGACAGGAAAAAAAACCATACATTTTCCTGACAAAATTATAGCCTTAAGAGGCAGACATTTATGAAACAAGATTAATTTGGTTGGGATAAAACATAGTCAGAATGTAGGACTTGGGTCATTGTATTCAACTTTTCTGAGTAAAGAGATCATAAATTAGTTGAGATACTGATTCTAGCAAAAATGAAAACCACACTTACTTAACTGAGTGACCTCCAGTAGCATCTCTTTGTATCACTTGAAGGTTTTTCTTTCATGTATCATAATAAGAGGATATATTATGTTCCTACATGGGCTCATTTAGTCTTGCGAGCAGTAATTTAATTATAGGCCAAACTTGACCTATTTCCAATTTGCATTTTTTCTACCTTGTGATCTGTAATCAACTGCAGAATCCGTCCAAATCATATTTGCAATGCCTGTATAAAAAGAGGAGCAAAAATTAAATTGTGCACATCATCATTGTTGCACTCAACATAATTGGTCAGGAAATCTGGAAATAATATTTTAATCTAATGGCTGGATTACAAAGTCACTGACAAGCATGCTGCTGTAACTGCCAGGATCTCATTACATTATTGAAATTCAGCCCTAACTATTAACACAGTTCACTTTTATTGCATCTAGTACTATCTTACTACCTAAGCTACTCAGTCAAATTTGTTTCTTTAATTGATTGCCTTGTCTTATTTGGAAATTTGGTCTGTAGTATTTTTGGAAATCATTCACGGACGCACCATCTTGCTCCTCTACATAAATAAACATTGTCTCACCCACTATGAGGGAGAGGGGATTGGATTGATGAGAAATCCGATGTGCAGAATCCAGCCTTCCTTCTCTTCTTTTATTCATCAATACTCTAGAGTTTGACCATGTAATGAATCAGGAAAAGTAGCCCATATCCTGATTCATGCCATTAAATGTCCAGTTATTGCTCTGTATTTTCTGCATTGAATTTTCACCTATTTTGCATACAAGATCACAAAATATAAGAGCAGAGGTAGGCCAATTGGTCTGTCGGGTCTTCTCTGCCGTTTAATCAAGATCCACTCCCTGGCCTTCTCCCTGTAACCTCTATTGTTTTGATGCAGAATTTATGCTGGACATGTTGCTGAAATTTGTAGCTCAGCCAAATTGCTCTCAGTGCTTATATGTGGATAAAATTCTCCGGAAGTCAAAGAGATACAGCACAAGTATTAGCATTTCTGCCCAGCAAGTCTGCGCCAGCCATCAACCATCTATTTACATTGGCCCTACGTTACTTTTTTTGTTATCCCCACATTCTCATTAGTTTCCCCCAGATTCTGCCACTCAGCTATAAATTAGGAGTTTTTACAGTTAACAATTAACTACAATCTCCTCATCTTTGAGGTCACTGGGAAAACATGGAAACTCCATATAGACAGTGACAAGATCAGGATTGAATCCTGGACTTTAGAATTGTGTGGTAGTAGCTCTGCTAGCTGCATCACGTGCTGCCATCCTGATTTGATCAGTAAATTAGTTTCATTGTATTCCATTCTCTGGCTACTTCATAAATCAAATCCAGAGAAGTCAACTTTTTGCAGAAAACTATCAAAATGATTTGCTCTCTTAGCCTGCTTCAGACAGTTTATGATTGCTTTTAATGTAATCACTCCTTGATCTATAAGCTAGAATACAGAAATTGCATTTTGTGATTCAAATTGATGGAAATGTTACCATTATCTGATGTGAGAAGGTTTTTGTGAGAAAAAAAGAGGCATTATCCAGCAGCTATATCCTTTCTGGACAACCTTTGCAAAAGTAGGTGTGCCCTGAATGATGAACAATCATCACATCAAACTATTCTTTGAAAATATAATGATCAGACTGTGCCTATCTCCAGACTGGACGCGATTGGAGCACACTATTCAGCTTAAAATGAGTGCTTTGTCATTAGTCATTTCCACTGAAGTCCAGTTTCATCTGTAATGGAAATATTTTCTGGGTACAGTTCTTATACAATATTTGAGTGATGTCACAACAGCAAGCTTGCACTCAACGTTAGCAAAACCAAGGAGACTTTAGGAGAAAATCAGGAGAACATGGACCCAGACCTCAGCGAGGGGTCAGCAGTGGAGAGGGTCAAGAGCTTCAAATTCCTGGGCGCCAACATCTCCAAGCATCTGTCCTGGAGCATCCATGTCGATGGAATTCTCAAAGAAGGCTACCCAGTGGCTATACTTTGTGAAGAGTTTGAGGAGATTTGTACGTCACCAAAAACTCAAAACTTCTGCAGGTGAACCACGGAAAGCATTCTGGCTGGTTGTATCATTGTCTGGTATGGGGATGCCAATATTCAGGGCAAGAAGAAACTCCAGAGGGGTGTTAACTCAGTCTGTGGCATTACAGGCACTAGTCTTCATTCCATTATGGACATCAAAAAGATGCAGTGTCTTAAAAAAGTGGCTTCTATCCTCAAGGCCTCCCAACATCCAGTCCATGCCCTCTTCCCTCTACTACCATCACGAAAAAAGTACAGGAACCTGAAGATCAGCAGCACAAGAACAACTTCTTCCCCTCTGCCATCAGATTCCTGAATGAAATCTACCTTTGTCTTTTTTTTTATTACACTATTATTTACTTTGAAATGTGTTTTATATAAATGTTTGCACTGTGATGCTGCGGCAAAACAGCACACTTCATGACAATAAATTCTGATTCTGACAATGAATGCAATGGTACCTCTTCTTTGACTTGCCTCCACATGGCTTCACCTTAGGGTCTTTTACAAGATCTGCATCCATATCACTTTAAACTCCATGAGCGAGTGAAGTGAGGAGCTAAAATTCCCTCCATTTCTAGGGTATCAAGTCTTGACCTATTTAGCACAAATACATCCAGATACATGAATATCTTCACTCCTTTTGACTGAATCATTCCAGCATATCTTTGTCAAAATCTTCACATTCTTCAATGATTTTGTGTAAGCCACATCATTTGAATCTTGTAAGAAAGAAATTGTTACCTTTTAATTCTTTTTAAAATCATCTTTTCTCTTTTCATGTTCAGATGACGTTATTTTCCAGCTTCACAAACCATGTTTCCTATCAATGGTCAATGCCATGTCTAGGGGTTTGCCAGTGTGGTAATAAAGTACAACTCTAAGATTATCCTATGTGTAAATACTGTAAACTTCAAAAAATTTCTTGTTTAATCACTTTACTTTAGTCTTACTATTCTACCTGTAGTTACTGCATGTTTGCTTTATTCTCTGAAAGATTCATAGGACTTCTCTGAAGATTTGCAAACAATGCAGTTTTTTCCAGTGAACAGTATGATCCTTTAAAATCTTTCAGGGTTAGGCTACAAGTTGGTAAATCAATAGTTGACTATATAAAAATCCAGATTTATCATAAAAACAAAGTTTGAACAAGAGCAATATTATTTAGATTTCTAATGAAAGCACTTTCTTTTGTTTACTGGGCCAATTTTCCCTTTATTGTATTGGCAGGGTATCTCATTCTCTGGCTCTGCATATGATGAGATCCATGTAGATGGAAAGTCCTGGGCAGCATGCCTGTGATTTCCATTTATTCATGGCCAAAAGCTGAAGTTCCTTAATAGTTGTCCTCAGAATATTATTCCTTGTGTCTATTTTGTTCAGAAATATTCCTTTGTGTTATCAATTTGTTGCAACTTGGAAGATAATGTAGATACTAGTTGTGTAATAATGCTGGATGTGGTTCCCATAAGAATAACAAGGCCTACAACTTTGGTGGAAAGTTGAAGTATGAAAACAGTTAACTAGGGATATGTTTTACATCTGTTTGGAGCTCAACAAATAATACATATTGTGAGGACTATGTTCTAATTTTATTATGTTAACTGTATTTATTTGAATATAGATGTTGGAAACAGCCTGATGTAAAGATATAAATTGCTTAAGTATTGTGGAATTGATATGGAAAATTTTAATCCTGTCTGTTGTTTGAAAGAGATAAAATACCCTTTTTTTTTCAATGGCTATATTCTTGTAAAACAAGCCAATTCAAATTTCTCTGCAGAAATATACCAAACATGAAGATAATTTGGCTATCATACAGAAACAGAAATAATTCTAATTAAACTACTATGTATTATACTATCATTGATTTTGAGGCATCACTGGTCTTTGCTAAATTTCTGAAAAAGGCACTAAACAAGCATTCTTGATCAATACTGTAGTCACTTTGAAATAAATGTTTGTGAACAGTGTTTCAGGATCACAGGAGTAAAACTAAACAGTAAACCATTCTCATCAGTTTAAAACAATGTCCTTGTAACTACTGCCAAAACTAACTTCAAGTAAAAGACATATCTTTCCATTTCTTACCCTTGCTAGATCATAACACTTCTTTAATCCAATACTGTCATGTAAGGATTTGTGTAAAATAAATAATATCCTCTCTGTCATGGATTGAAATTTGTAGGCAAAATAAGACCATGTTAACATTGTACAGCTGACTCCCCAGAATTTGAAGGCAGTGGGAAATCAACAGTGCTCCCTTTGAAGATTTAATGTCTGTTGATATGTTCATGTGTTATCTTCAAACATAATAAGCATCTAATCATACTTTTAAAATGCCACTTTCTAAATATGTGCTAAATAACTACAGGAATATGTACACATCGAAGCTGTATTGAGCAGTAACAAGCCTGCTAGAAACCTTGTGTAGAATGTCTTAGAATATGGCAAAATCTAGCATCAAATTTGCACAGGATTTTGTTCACTGATTTTTGTTAGCTGATCTGTTAACGGATGGGTCAGCTTTCCATTGTTGGAGTGGAAACCAATTCCTGTCTCACACAACTGTGTGCCACAACTGCTGCTTGATGACTCAGCTTCCAATGCAGCTCATCCAATAGCACAGAGCTAAAGGAGTAGCACAGATTGCCAACATTCTGTACGAGTATAAAACGATGTGTGCAATTGACTGCAAGTTGTGGGAATGTCTTTAATTATTATGACCCCAAGTGCTTGTTCCATCTGCTGCTTGCTGGCAAGAAAGAATGAAATATACTCTGTTCTTCAGAGATTATCATTGAACTCCCTTATGCAATGGTGGCAGATAAGAGATGTACATTTGAGATGTGGCACTATCATTTGTTGTTTATTTCTCATTGGAGAGTGTGGGACTGTGAATGGACATTTGAAAACTACACATTCCTGTGATAGCCACACATATCACTACAGAGGATTTTAGGCTCTTGAGTGCTAATAACTGCAAGTATCCAGAATAGTGCAGGATGATCTTAACAAATGTGTGGACATGGAAAACATGGTTTTTGATAGCAGGATCTCATTAAATATTTTTCTTAGAATTCCTGTTGACAGTTTGATGGCTTCAGAATCAGGGAGTAACAGGGATGTGCCATGTGATGACATGGGGTTAGACTGTGAATCCCTCCTCTATCCGAAAAAGTTTAAAAAAAGAATTAATAAAGGTTGGAATAGTTAAAAAAAGGAAAAGTTGTTGGAAGATCTGGGCACTACCAGTTGCCCCAATAATCACAAGGACAAAGATTGAGGGGAACAATAGGCTTTATTGTACAGAAGACTTGAGCTGGTCCAGATCCAAGCTAGGGAAGTGCAGGGAAGGGAGAGGTGGCCTGACCTTTATGGCCTGGGTCCCAGGGGAGGACTCCAGGTGAGAATGTCATCAGGGGGCGGGCCAGCTCGAGCCTTTACCGACCAATTAGTACATACAATCCATACTATTACATTCTTTTTAAACAGAACCCCCCCCCCCCTCTTTTGACACCACGAGAGAGGGAGGGAAAAATAAAATTTAGCTATAGGTTTAGTCGCACCGGTGACTTCCTCCTTCTGCGGGACCGCCGGGGTGCAGGCAGGTCCGTGCTCTGCTGTTTGGCAGGGAAAACGGTCCTGGTGGGGCCAGCGGAGGGAACAATCTGGGTAGGGATGATGCTTTTTTTTTTAAAAAAATTTATTTTTCACACTATGAACCATATTAATCAAAATACACACAAACATTTCCCTCTTGAATATACATAGTGTCATTTTCTCCACTTTTTCCCCCTCCCTTCTTCCCTCCTTCCCACCCCCTTCAAACCCATTAAACATTCAACATATACAATACAATAAACCCATTAAACAATGTCATCACACAATGAAAATAAACAAGAAAATCGAGTCATCTACTTTTACACACTGGATCAGTTCATTTCATCGTCTTCTCATTCTATCATTTTAGGGGTGGAGGTCCGCGGTAGGCCCTCTCTGTTGTGTTCCATGTACGGTTCCCAAATTTGTTCAAATAATGTGACTTTATTTTTTAAATTATATGTTATTTTTTCCAATGGAATACATTTATTCATTTCCATGTACCATTGCTATACTCTCAGGCTCTCTTCTGATTTCCAAGTTAACATTATACATTTTTTTGCTACCACCAAGGCTATCATAATAAATCTTTTTTGCACTTCATCCAGTTTAAGGTCTAATTCTTTACTTCTTATATTACTTAGAAGAAATATCTCTGGATTTTTTGGTATGTTGTTTTTTGTGATTTTATTTAATATCTGATTTAGATCTTCCCAAAACTTTTTCACTTTCACACTTGCCCAAATTGGATGTACTGTTGTTCCCATTTCCTTCTTACAGTGAAAACATCTATCTGATAATGTTGGATCCCATTTATTTAACTTTTGAGGCATGATATATAAAGCCTGTGTAACAAATTAAATTGTATCATGCGTAACCTCATATTTATTATATTTCTCATAGTTCCGGAGCATAACTTATCCCATATTTCATTTTTTATCTTTATGTTTATATCTTGTTCCCACTTGGGTTTATAGCTTATTTCATCATTTCCTTTAACCCCAAATGTCCCCCCCCCCTCTCTGAGTCACCCCTTGTCCCTTGACGGGCAACCACAACTCCCCTCTCCATTAGTACTGCGAACCCGTTCGCTACTGTCAACTGATTTTGCAGTGACTGTTATTCTCTCCCACCCATCCCCCTCCAGAAAAGACTTTTATCTTCACATTAAAATAAAGCTCCCCCTCTTTTGGTCGGGGTGATGCTTGAGGGCTCCCAGGATGAGGGGGGATTTGATGCTTCCCGCAGAACTGACTCCTTGAGAGGAGAGCCGGGTGCCTCAACCTCCAGTATTGCGCTCCATGTGGGGTGATCTGCTCCGTGGGATAGGCTGTGACAGGCAGGGTGGTCTCAGGATCCCTGGCCCTTGCCAGCTCTCGAATAGGCCTCGTGGCCATCAGGGTACCTCACAAAAGCATATTGTGGGTTGCCGTGAATGAGGTGTACTCCTTCCACCAGTGGATCTGTCTTATGGTCCCTAGTGTGTCTCCGTAGCAGGACCGGCCCTGGGGTTGCCAACCAATGAGGAATGGAGGCACCATTCACTGATCTCCTAGGGAAAGCAAACAAACGTTCATGCGGGGTGGTGTTATTCGCAGTGCACAGGAACGATCGGATGGTGTGAAGCGCTTCGGGCAAAACATCCTGCCAGTGGTACATCAGCATGTTTTTGGATCTAAGGGCCAGGAACACCGCCTTCCAGATGATGGTATTCTCCCTTTCCACCTGGCCATTACCCCTGGGGTTATAGCTGGTGGTCCTGCTGGTGGCTATTCCACTGGCCAGGAAGTACTGTCACAGTTCCTCACTTATGAACGAGGTCCCCCGATCACTGTGGATGTTCTTGGGGTACCCGAACAGGGTGAAGATACTGCGCAGCGCCTTGATTACCATCGCTGAGGTCATATCCGGGCAGGGAATAGCAAAGGGGAACCTGGAGAACTCGTCCACCACCGTCAGGAAGTAGGCATTCCTATTTGTAGTGGGTAGGGCTGCCCTTGAAATCGACACTGAGCCATTCAAAAGGGCATATGGCCTTGATGAGATGAGCCTTCTTGGGCCGGTAGAACTGCGGCTTACATTCAGCGCAGATTTGGCAGCGTCTGGTTATGGACCAAACATCCTCAACGGAGTACTATAGGTTCCGAGTCTTGATAAAGTGGTTTAACTTTGTGACTCCAGAGTGGCAGAGACTGTCATGGAGGGTCTG
Organism: Narcine bancroftii; assembly: GCF_036971445.1. Lineage (NCBI taxonomy): Eukaryota > Metazoa > Chordata > Chondrichthyes > Torpediniformes > Narcinidae > Narcine > Narcine bancroftii. Next base: position 127,467,006 of record NC_091474.1, on the reverse strand, counting down.
GAGACAGTCAAGATGCACGCTGGCGCATGTCCCCCGGGATAGGGCATCTGGGGTATCATTGAGTTTACCTGGTTGGTACAAGATGTCGTAATTATAGGTGGAGAGCTCGATCCTCCACCTAAGAATCTTGTCATTCTTGATTTTACCCCGCTGTTTAATATTAAACTTGAAGGCCATGGCCCTCTGGTCTGTCAGCAGAGTAAAACGTTTACCAGCCAGGTAATGTCGCCAGTGGCACACTGCCTCAACGATCGCTTGGATCTCCTTCTCAACCGATGAGTGATGTACCTCAGGACCGTGCATGATGCGGGAGAAAAATGCTACTGGCCTGCCTGTCTGGTTAACAGTTGCGGCCAATGCGAAATCGGAGGCATCGCTCTCCACCTGAAAAGGTGGACTCGTCCACGGGATGCATCATGCCCTTTGTGATGTCTCGTCGGATCTTAGAATGTATTGGCCTTCCGTGATAACGAGAAAGTTGTGGACTTAATCAGGAGGTGGGCTTTATCGGTGTAATTGGGCACCCATTGTGCATAATAGGAAAACACCCTTGGGTGTTTTGGACTGGGAGTTCCATAAAGGGTTGTATGCGGTCGGGATCTGGGGCAATGACACCATGTGCCACAACGCAACCGAGAAGGCCCAGACGGTCTGTGTTGAACATGCACTTGTCTTTATTGTACATCAAGTTGAGAGACATAAGAACTTTGCGAGGTTCGCATCGTGGTCCTGCTGGTCGTGGCCGCAGATGGTGACATTGTCAAGATATGGGAACGTCACTGTCAGCTTGTGCTCCTTCACCATCTGATCCATGACCCTCTGAAAAGTAGAAACACCGTTAGTAACACCAAAAGGCACTTGCAGGAAGTGAAAAAGTCTGCCATTGGCCTCGAAACCCATGTAGAGCCGGTCGCTCGGGCGAAGGGGGAGATGATGATAGGACAACTTGAGGTCAATGGTCGAGAAGACTCCGTATTGTGCGACTTTATTGACCAAGTTGGCTATCCGGGATAGAGGGTACGCATCCAACTGGGTGAAGTGGTTGATGGTTTGACTATAATCAGTTACCATCTGGAGCTTGCCCGCCCCTCTGACCATGAGCACCTGCGCCCTACAGGGGCTGGAGCTAGGTGCTATGATCCCCTCCACAAAGAATCGCTGAACCTCGGCCTGGATGAATGCTATATCCTTCATGCTTTAACACCTGCTCTTGGTGGCGATCGGTTTACAGGTTCGCAAATAGTGACAGAAGGGCCACCCACAGGGTGGTGAGGCTGCAGGTCGCTGCTAGAGGCTGGGTGCTCAAATGGGAGGGAGGTCCTTAAACTGTGAGTTGTAAATGATGAGTGGTGGTTGGGGGCCCCCGAACGCCATCGCCACGCTCCTGAACTGACTCTAGAAGTTGAGGCCCAGGAGGATCGGCGCACAGAGCTGGGACATGACCCACAACAAAAAATCATTATAACACTCTCCCCCCCCCCCCATCAGAGACACCACACAGTACCCCCAGATACAAGTACACTGATCTTTTGCCGCCATCAACAAGGAACCGGTCATTGGCCAAATGGGTATCAAGAGTCTACGTGCCACCTCGGGATGGATAAAACTTTTAGTACTGCCACTATCAAAGAGGCAGTTCGATTTGTGCCCATTCACCTCGATCTGCATCATGAAGTTTGTGATTGGGTGAGGGCTGGCTTGTTCCAAGGTGATCGATGCCAGGATGGGTGCGTTGTCTTCGTCATCAGTGGGGAGGCCCGATGCCCAAGATGGCAGCCTCCACGTTGACCACACTGTCAACGCTGGTGAAGAAGACGGAAGTGACGTCATTGGGGGGGAGGGGGGCAATAATGATGTTGCTGGTCAGAGTTGCCGCTGCATAGAGGATGGAGGCGGGAACGGGTAAAATGGCGCTCACCTTACCGTGCACGCGACCAGCACCAGAAGCTTCTCAGCCATACACACCACGCTGCTCTGAGATGGGGCTCTGGTCCTGCAGACACATTGGTAGTGGCCCTTTTTCACACAGCCCGAGCAGGTAGCTCCTTTTCCAGGACAGAGACGTCATGGATATCTTTCCTGCCCACAGAAGTTGCACCTCAAGGATCCCGACGCTACTGTAGCTGCCGCCGGGTCGGCCGTCCCTGATGCCAATTCCCAGGATGGTGGACCTGGTGGCGGAACGTACTGGTTAGGGCCGCTTCTGCCCACGATCGACTCCGCATGGCGCTGGGCTGAGTCTAAAGTCCTGGCCAGTTGGATCACCTGTTTCAATAAGAATTGAACCTCCTTGAGGAGACGTTGTTGGATATAGTCCGACCTCAACCCCAACACGCAAGCATCCCGGGCCAGGTCTTCCACGCACTGGGCCCCCAACACAGGGACCGTGGGGTTCCCCAAACAGTCTTTTCCCAGTGTGATCAGGGTTCAGACAAACTCTTCCACCAACTCTTCAGGCTGCTGTTTTCTGGACACCAGGAGGTAATGGGTGTAGACCTTGTTGATCTTGGACTTGTCTAGTGCCCATAGCTCAGCCATCACCTCAGTGTAGGTCATGTAGCTTCTGATTGCCTGGAAAGACCTCTGGTCAACTCTTGCCTTTAGGACTTTCAGCCTCTTCTCGTCCAAGTCGACCACTCCAGCAGCTGCCTCCACCCATTGCTTGAAGAGTTCTGATGCACCTGGGACTTGGGGATCCACCTCTAGCCGATCGGGGTGCAGCAACTTCTCCATTACCAGAGATGTTAAAATTTTATATACAATAAATTGTTAGGCACTACCAGTTGCCTCAATAATCACAAGGACAAAGTCTAAGGGGAACAATAGGCTTTGTTGTACATAAGACTTGAGCTGGTCCAGATCGAAGCTAGGGAAGTGCAGGGAAGGGAGAGGTGGCCCGACCTTTATGGCCTGGGTTCCAGGGGAGGAGTCCAGGTGAGAGTGTCATCAGAGGGCGGGCCATCCTGAGCCTTTACAGGCCAATTAATACATACAATCCATGCCATTACAAGATCTAATAAACAGTACAAAATGTCACCAAAGAAAGACAAAGCAGCTGCAACTTCACAAGAAATTGAACAAGAAAAAGAGACAGATAAAGAAGAGAGGCCTACTTTGAAGAAAGATCCTGGAGCTTTCTGGAAGATAGGAGACCATAGGGAAAAGCCAGGAGACCAAAGGGAAAAGCCAGGAGCTGGGGAGACTTTGCAGTACAAGGTCTTCCTGACAATAGCCACCTGCCACGGGAGAAGAAGTGACCCTGCACATATGCGAGGAGTTGCTCATGCGCAGAGCACAAAAAAGGAGGCAATTTTTTTAAAAGCCCAAGAATCCTCCAACTCCAGGGATGAAGACCAAGAACAGGAATTACATCTAGAACAAGGAGCCATGGCTAAAAAATCAGAAAAAATAAAAGAGACTTGTATATTTACAGCTGGAGTGAAGAAATAGATGGAAGATTTTCAGCAATCTTTGATGCAATTAACAGTAGAAGTTAAAAAGTTGAAAATAAGAATTTTACATAGAAGTTGAAAATAACAATGCAGCAAGTGGATAAGAAATTTGAAGTTGTGGAAGAAAAATTAAAGGAAATGAATTTAAAATTCAAAATGTTAAAGAACAAATGAAAAAAATTTCAAGCTGAAGCAGCTGCAACAAAAGATCATCTAACTCATAACATTGACATTTTAGAAAATTTCAGTAGAAGAAATAATATAAAAATTGTTGGGCTTAAAGAAGGCGATGAAGGTCAAGATATGAAGAAGTTTTTGCAACATTGGATTCCGAAATCTTTGGCGGTAACTGAATTTCAAAGTGATATTGAGATTGAAAGAGCTCATGTGTTACGACCAAAACCACAACTAGATCAAAATCTGCATCCGTTATTGGTTAAATTACTTTGCTATGAAGTGAGAGAAAAGATCTTTGAACTGGTGGCGAAACAAGTAAAAGAAAATCAATCACCATTAATTTATAATGGAAATAAGATCTTCTTTTGCCCTGATATAAGTTTTGATTTGTTGAAAAAAAAGAATTCAATGCTGTTAAAAATGTGTTATGGAAGAAAGGTTATGCTTTTGTCCTAAGGTATCCAGTAGTATTGAAAGTGTTTGTCCAGAAGGGAAAAATAGATTTTTTACGGAACCCAATGAGGCAAAGGTGTTTTCAGATTCATTGCCTGAGAAAGAGAGGCAAGAAGTGAGTGATGTTTGAAATGAGAGATAATACTGAATGATTATAGCTGATAATATAGAAAGGGAAAGAGCAAATATTAAAAAAGGATAATTTTTTGAGAGAGAGAATATTTGGGAGAAAGTTTTTAACCTAAAAGATCTATAAATAAGTAAAAATTTGTAATTGGCAAAGACTGTATAGTTCTAATATAACAAGAGACAGTACAGTAATTCAAGAGATTTAGTTGGGAGTGAAGGACTTACTTCTACGGAGTCATGAGTGCTGGTGTGGTTTTGACTGCAACTCGTATAAATCAGGGTTTTAAGAACATATCATTAATAATGTATGCTTTTGTTGGGGGTGGGGGTTCTATCTTTTTCTGTTTTTCTTTTCTTTTTCTCAAAACACCTAAATCTATCAAAAATAAAACAAAATATAATATTGGTGTTTTAAAAATGAGAGAGATGGGAGTGGAAAGATGGATAGTTAGTAGATTTAGTATGTGATCGACGGCTGGAAAATTGAATTGTATTAATATTAATGGGATACAGAATCAAAAAAAGCAGAAAAAATTATTAGTATATGTGAAAAAGGCCAAAATAGATAATTGCCTTTTTATAAGAAACACATTTGACAGAAAAAGAACATGGAAAATTAAAAAGAGATTGGGTAGGAACTGTAATAGATTCTTCATTTAATTCAAAAGCTAAAGGTACAGCAATATTGATAAATAAAAATGTACCAGTGAAAATATAAACACAACTGTAGATGTTGGAGAAATATATGTTATGGTAATGTAACAATATTAATATTTGGGGATAATTTATAAGATTTAGAGTAGGTCACATACATGCACACATTTTAAAACAGATCTTATTTGAAAGACTGAAGAATTCACATTGCAAGATCTCTGGAGAATATAAGCACCTTTCACAAGTAGGTGTTAATTGAACTGACATCATAAAATGCTTGACAATGTCTTGCTAGAGTCATGCTGTCTCTCAGTACCCTTTCTGCAAAGTGCTCATAGAAAGGTCACTCCTGGATTTTGTTTATCTAACAACAGATGGGAGAAGAAGAAATAACTCCTGTTGTTTGCTGGAGAAGGTGGGGGTTTTGCAAGACATGAGTCACATGCTCTCTTTGGAGTTTCAGTTGGAAGAGAGAGAGAGAGAGTGTTAACAGCTCAGTCAGTCAGTCAGTCAGTGTATGGACACTGACAAGTAACTGAAAAGTGAAATCCAGGGAAAACTGTTTGAAACTGATGAAAGCAAGTTCCAGAGCAGTAGATGTCTCGAAGTGCTATCTGTCTGATGTTTCTCTTGAAATAGAGGAAGGAATGGAACTCTGTGGTAGTTTGAAGAAAGAGGTTACCATCAGAAGACCCTGATGGGGCAAGTTTCATCAGTGAGACCCTGAGATGACTAGTGGTGGTACCTCAGTTGTGGAAATCCTGGAGCAACAAATATTTCTCTGCAAACCCTACAAGAACCTTCCTGAGTGATAAACATTTACCTTTCAAGCACCAAGCCTGGTAAACTTTATACATGTTAAATTCTGTGCACAGTATGGTGATTACCTGCAACCAGAGAACTTGGAAGAAGGAGAAGTGAGATTGAACTGTGAACCAAAGAACTTTTCTTGAATTTACACACATATTACATACACGTGCGCTTAGAATTAGAAGGGTTTTTTTGGGGTTAGTTAAGAATAGAGTTAAGTTAAAGTTTGATTCTATTTTCATGTTTAAAGTTGATTAAAAATAACTTTTGTTTTAAAAACTACTTGTCTTGGTGAATGTCTGTTGCTGCTGGGTTTTGGGGTCCTTTGGGCTCGTAACAGTAAATTGACAGATTTATTTGGAGCAGTGGACCTTAATGAATATATATGCACCTAATGCAGATGATGGTAAATTTGTACAAGATATTTTTAAGCAATTATCAAATGCTAAGGGAAAAATCATATTAGGGGGGAATTTTAATTTTACTTTACACTTTAAATTAGATAGATCAGGAGATAAAATTATGAAAAATAAAGTGGCTAAAAATAGCAATAGATTTAATGAAAGACATGGGGTTAGTGGATAAATGGAGACAAATTCAATCAAGTGAAATAAATTATTCTTTTTACTCTTTACGACATCAAACACATTCACAAATAGATATGTTTTTAATTTCTGCACAATTTCAATTTAAAGTGCAAAAGGTTCAGTATCAAGCACGAGTTCTATTGGATCATTCGCCTTTCATTTTGTTGGAAGAACAAAAGAGGTTATAGGTGGAGGTTAAATACAACATTACTGAAGAAAAAAGAATTTTATGACTTTATGAGACAACAGATAATTTTTTTCTTGAAACCAATAATGATTCAGTACAATATGGGATTCTATGATGGGATATTAAAGAGGTCAAATAATAACTTGTACTTCAAAGGAATATATGAAAGAGGTGGATCAGTTGGAAAAAGAAAAATGAAATTAGGGAAAGAAATACATACAAAAAATGACGAGAAAAGATTTAATACAGTACTGTGGCAGCGCATATCCTCATGGCGAACTGGCCTCACTTGTACCACTGCACCGGCGGGGCAGCCACGAGAAAATGCCACCCTTAAAGGGGCACGCGCAAAGTTTGAATAAACAGTTTGTTTGAAATCTCCAGTGTGTTTCATTCTGTGTAGCAGTCATTACATTGGTGACCCCAGTGAGACCAGATGGTTTTCTGGCCTCCCGATATGAATTCCGCAGCAATCAATGCAGTCGCGGTGAAACTGCTCCCCCTCCCCTTGGACGCACTGCCCACACACTTGGTTTGGGTAGGCGGAAGCACAGTTTCGCCTCCGACACATCACATCAGTCATCACGATGTTCTACCACGTCGTGAGCACACTCGACGAAGAAACCGTGGCCAGGGTGGACAACCTCATCTATGACCCACTGGAGAAAGGTAAATACCTCGCTCTCAGAAGCCTCCTCCTCAGCACCTTCAGCCTCTCCTGGCAGCAGCACATCACCAGACTCCTACACCTGGATGGTCTAGGTGAAAGAACCCTATCTGCCCTCATGGATGAAATGCTGGCATTAGCAGAGGGCCACAGACCCTGCTTGATGTTCGAACAGGCTTTCATCGAACAAATGCCTGAGAACATCCAACTCCTGCTGGCTGATGAGGATTTATCAGATCCACACAGAGTCGCAGCCTGCACAGATGTCCTCTGGCGGATCAAGAAAGAAAACGAGGCCGCCCTCACCCGCCCAGGACCCAATCGGCAACCCCCCAACCACAAATCGGAAGAACACCACTCCACCTGGTGTTTCTACCATCAACGCTGGGGGGCCCAAACCCGCAAGTGCAGGCAGCCCTGTTCATTCCAGGGAAACGACCCGGCCAGCCGCCATTAATGGCTGCGACGGCTGGCCACATGAACAGCCTCCTGCATGTGATTGATAAGTCCAGTGGCTGATGTTTCCTGGTAGACACCGGAGCAGAACTGAGCATGCTCCCCCGACCGCCCTCGAAACCTGCACCCATGCACGGGACCAAACCCTACAGTCAGCCAACAGGTCCTCCATCAAGACTTTCAGCACACACAGCGCAAAGATCCAGATACCCAAGGACAAGAGGTTGGTACATCCCCGCACCTTCCAATCCATCCGCCTCAACTCCACAATCACGTGTGGCCCGGGAATAGCTTCCATCAGCACCCCCAAGGACGAGTACTCTCGCATGCTCGATGAGTTTCCCTACATCCTGCAGTCGCAGTTTACTTCCACCATGCCCCAACACGGAGTCTGCCACCACATTTCGACCCAGGGCCCCCCTCCCATGCCAAGGCCAGGCAGTTGCCCCGCGAGAAGCTGCAACTGGCAAAGGAGGAGTTCTCCCGAATGCAGGAGCTAGGGAATCATTCAAAACGGATAGCCCTTGGGCCACCCCCCTCCACATGGTCCCGAAGGCTTCTAGTGGTCGGGGTCCATGTGGGGACTTCCGTCACTTCAGTGATGCGATCATACCAGACCGATTCCCCATTCCACGTATACAGGACTTTACGGCCAACTTGCACTGCACCTGGGTTTTCTCGAAGGTTGACCTGGTTCGGGGTTACCACCAGATCCCGGTCCACCCCGACGACATTGGCAAGACCGCGATCATCACCCTGTTTGGCCTATTCGAGGTCCTGCGGATGTCCTTTGTCCTTAAAAACGCGGCTCAGACATTTCAACGCCTAATGGACGCAGTGGACAGAGACTTGGACTTCATGTTTATCTATCTCGATGATATCTTCATCGCCAGTCGGGAACACGATTAACACAAGGTCCATCTCCATGAGCTTTTCGCCCATCTGGCAGAGTTCGGCCTCCTGGTCAATGTGGCCAAGTGCCAGTTCAGCAAGCAGTCCCTGCATTTCCTGGGCCATACCATCTCTGCGGACGAAGCCACCCCGGCACATGAGAAGGTCACAGCCATATGTCGGTTCCCGAAGCCTGACAGCCTAAAAGGTCTACAGGAATTCCCTGGCAGGGTCAACTTTTACCACTGTTTCATCCCGGGGGCGGATTGCATCATGTGACCATTGTTCGCACTGATCGCCGCCAAGAACAAAACCCTGGAATGGATGGAAGGGGCCGAGAACGCTTTAATTGCGACGAAAGACACCCTGGCGAGCGCCACCCTACTAGCCCACCCGCACCCAGACACCCACACCGCACTCTCGGTGGATGCTTCAGCCACGGCCGATGGGGGAATCAAGGAGCAATCAGTCAACGGCCAGTAGTGCCTGCTTGCCTTCTTCAGCAAGCACCTACGCCACCTGGGACTGAAATACAGTGCCTTTGACCGGGAACTTCTAGCCCTGTACCTGGCCATCAGACACTTCTGGTACTTCCTGGAGGGCAGGCCATTCACCGTTTTCACCGACCACAAACTGCTCACTTAAGCCCTCGCCATGTTAAAGGATCCCTGGTCGGCGCGCTAGCACTGGCACCTGTCCTACGTATCGGAGTTCACCACTGACATCTGACACCGAGCGGGTAAGGACAATGTCGTTGCAGACACGCTCTCATGGCCCACCATCCACAGCCTCGTCCCCGGTCTGGACTACACCCAACTAGCACAGGTGCAGAAGGAGGATGCAGATGCACAAGCTTTCCGCACCGCAATTATGGGCCTCCGACTTCAAGACCTCAAACTGCTGGACAGCCCCAACAGGCTGCTCTGTGACATCTCCACCGGCTCACCGTGCCCGGTAGTCCTACCGCAATGGAGACTGCAGGCCTTCAGCATGGTCCAAAACTTAGCTCACCCCTCAGTCAAGACCTTGGTTTGCATGGTGGTGGAACGGTTCATGTTCCACGGCCTCAAGAAACAGGTATCCCAGATACTGAGAAACTGCATGCAGTGTCAGACCTCCAAAGTCCAGCGCCATGTAAAGGCTCCGATACAGCAGTTTGACTTCGCAGCCAAGAGGTTGGAACACACACACATCGACATCGTGGGCCCCCTGCCAGTGTCCAGGGACACTGTTTGTTGACCGTGGTTGACCGCGTGACAAGGTGGTCAGAAGCCATCCCGCTGAGAGACACTTCCACCAAGTCCTGCGCCAGGAACCTATTTGTGCGAAGTTTGAAATAACAGTTCATTTGAAACCACCAGGTGGTAGTGGTGTGTTTTATTCTGTGTAGCAGTCACTACAGTACAAACTTACAGAATGGAGAGAGATATAATGAGGTCATGACAAAAATATTACAAATTAGGTGAAAGGTCTCATAAAGTACTAGCATGGCAATTAAAGGCAGGGTAAGTTTCTAGATCATTAATTGGCTCTAAAAAAAAAAGTACTGGTCAAATTAGCTATAAAACGCAGGAAATAAATGATAATTTTAAGGAATTTTACGCCAAACTTCAGAATCTTTGAAAGATGATAATAAAAATAGAAAAGTGTTTGCGACAAGTTAAATTACCTGTGTTAGATGAAGATGAAAAATTAGAATTATCTTATACTTTTTCTGAAATTGAAGTCTATGAGACCTTGATGTCATTACAGAATAATAAAACATAGGTGAAGATGGTTTTCCACCAGAATTTTATAAAGAATGTAAGGAGTTATTAGTACCTGTATTAATGAGGGTATTAGACCAAAAGAAAGAGGTACATGACAGTCCATAATCTTTTAAAACAGTGTTAATAATAGTAATTCCAAAGAAATGGAAGGATTATTTACAACCTTCTTCATATAGACCTATATCATTATTGACTACGGATTATAAAATTGTATCAAAATTATTAGCTAATCGGATAGTTGCATTTTTACCAAAATTAATAAATATGGATCAAACTGGTTTTATTAAAAATAGTAGAGAGGCAGATAATATAGTTAAATTTTTAAGTTTGATAAATATATCACAAAATAGAAAGATAACAGCAGTAGTGGTTGCGTTAGATGCAGAGAAAGCATTTGATAGATTGGAATTGGAATTTTTATTTAAAACACAATGCTTTTGGGATTCCAAATTCTTTTGTAAATTGAATAAAAGTGTTGTATGATAAGCCAAAAGCAAAAGTGGTTATAAATAGACAAACATCAAAACCTCTTTTTGTTAGAAAGATCCTCTAGACAAGGTTGTCCATTGTCACCTTTTTTTATTTGCATTAGCAATCAAGCTATTAGCAGAAATAATTATAATTGTTAAAGAAATTATGGGATTTGAGATTGGTAATAAAGAGCATAAAATTAGTTTGTTTGCAGATGATGTTATAGTATATTTAACAAGACCAGAAATATCATAGAATAAGTTTAATTTGAGATTAATAGAATATGGATTAGTATCGGGTTTTAAAATCAATGTTGATAAAAGTGAGGTGATGCCTATGGTAGATATGTATTATTCACAATGTAAAAATTGAAAAAATTTGTGGCAAAATGAAGCAATTAAATATTTTGGAATAAAAATTGATAGAAATATAAATAATGTATTTAAGTTAAATTATTCACTACTATTAAAAAAGATAGAAGAAGATCTGAGAAGATGGAAAGATTTACCAATAACATTAATAAGATGGGTGAATTGTATTAAGATGAATACTTTTCCAAGAATACAATATTTATTTCAATCATTACCCATTCACATACCAGAAATATCTTTTTCAAGATTTTTGTCCTCTTGTTATCAAGTGGGTGAGAAAACAGCTTGGGTTCAAATTGAAATGAATAAAATTGGAGAAAATATCCCAGAACAAATTTTATATAAATGGAATAGTGAATTGTTTAAAGGAAAAGTGGAAGTACCAATTTTAAAACAGATATTGAAAATATGGAATGGGATTCATATGGAGAGAGCGATCAATTACCTAAAATGTGGTTAAAACAAAATCAACGTATTCCTTTCACTTTGAATAATTTTTTATTTGATAATTGGAATAGTAAATATATACAGAAGATAAAAGATTATATTTTGGGATTTTTTTTTACTTTTTAGCAATTAAAAGATAAGTATAATATACAAAATAATACCATTTTTGCATATTACCAATTAAAATCATATTTTAAAAAATTAGGAATAGATTTGAGACTCCCAGAACAAAGTCAATTTGAAGGGATAATAACAGATACATTTATTATTAAGAAATTAATTACTAATATGTACATAAAATTACAAGAAACTATAAGGAAAAAAGTTTTATATAAATCAAAATTATGATGGGAGAAAGATTTAAATATACAAATTCAGGAAGAAAAATAATCAAAAGAGTGTTACAAATACAGTTAATTCTAGATATCAAGTGGTTCAATACATTTTTTTCATCAATTATATTGTACTCCACATAAATTAAATGGACTTAATTCTATTTATTTGGATAAATATTTTCAATGTAGCAAGGAAATAGGGACTTTTTAAAAACTTTGGTATGGTCTTGTGAGAAAGCAGAATAATTTTGGAATGATTTGAGTGTATCGTTAGGACAAATTATGAGGATAAAGATACAAAAAGATACAAGAATATTTTTACTTGGGAATATATATGAAAAAGATATAAAACTGAAATTGGATAAATATAGCAGTAGTGACTGCAAAGAAATGTATAATGGTCACATGGAAAACTGAGAGTGTTTTACAATTGGACAGATGGCATATTGAAATGGAAAAGTGTAAACCTTTAGAAAAAAATACATATTGTTTAAGGAATCGAATTTGAAACTTTTATAAAATTTGGGAACCATATAAGGATTTTATGAATAAAACTCCATCCACATCTTCCACCTTACCAACCCCTCTCAATAGAAATTATAAAAAATATTCAATATATAATAATATATAATATTATGTAGAAGTAGGAGTTCTTTTTTCTTTTTCTTCCTTTTTTTCTTTCTTTTGGGGGGAAGGGGGTAGGGGACAAAAATATTTTTTGTAGCATTTTGTATGATTTATTATAATTACTGTAGTATTGAATTTATATTTTGTATTGATGCAAATTATAAATAAAATTTTCAAAAAAAAATATCAGGGAATAACCATAAGTAGAGAGCAGCCAGAAAAGTATTTAATTTTGCCATCCGTACAGGGAATATTGTAAAATGTCTATAGTATCAAAAAACAGAAGCACTCAACCCTCTTTTATTGGTGGGATTCCTAAATATTTAAAGACTCAAATTGCAGGTGTTGAATTTCAATCAGACTTCAAGTTACATTTCAGTAGGCTAACCTAAATAAATGAAGAAACAACACTTGCACAGTCATATAAACACCAGTGTAAAAATTATAACTAGCATAGTGTAGCCGACCGCTTCAAAGAAACACACAAGCACAGTGTGGCAGGTTAAGCTCATTAGTTTATTAGGGCTGGAAAGGCTGCTTTTATACTGTTCAAGTTCCTGCCATTTTTGCTGATTGACCGAACCAGCCATATGAATAACAATAGCGGGCGGGAACGTTCATGCTTATGAATGCCCTTCTTCCCAGCCTACGCCATTTCAGGGCTGTTGATCTGATGCTGCCCCAGCTTCTACCCCTCCTGGTTTGTTGACCTGGGAGTCACTTTAGGGATCTCCGTACACGCGATGTGTTGGCTTGATCTCTGCAATTGCGGGCTGCCACATGGCCCCCCCAGAACTGGTGTGACAGTCTATAGTGTCCATAGGTATAGTCCCCAAAGTCTTTTGTGATTTGCTTCTGCGCCAAGGTTTTGGTGTCTCTACGAATTCTGTGTGTGGGTAGGCTTGAGTCTATCTGTAATGAAGACCTTTGGTTTACCACCGATGTCCAGCTCGAAGGTGGCTCTGTTGTTCCGGATGACTTGAAAGGGACCTTTATATGGCTTCTCCAGTGGTGAATGGTGGGGTCCTCTGTGTACAAACATGTGCTCACAGTCCTTGAGTTCTTTGGGGATGTTGGACTTGGCTTGTCCGTGACTGGAGGGTGGGATTAGAGCCAGGTTACCGACCTTTTCGCGCAGCCTGTCCAGGAAGATGGTTGTCACCTCCTGCTGTACTCTGGCCTGTGGAATGAAATCCCTGGGAACCATGAGTCTGGTCATGAGGGCGGTTTTGAGGGGCCTGTGGAAATGCTCCACCATGTCGTTGGCTTGCGGGTGGTATGCAGTCGTATGCTGTAGCTGAGTGCCCAATAGGCTGGCAGTGTTGGTCCACAAACTGGAGGTGAACTGTGCGCCTTGGTCAGAAGTGATGCGCTGTGGCAGTCTGAATCTTGCAATCCAGCATGAGAAGAGTGCTTTGGCACAGGACCTGGTGGATGTGATGGCCGGGGGGATTGCTTCTGGCCACTGGGTGAAGTGGTCAACCACTGTGAACAGGTAGCGGAAACCCTGAGAGACTGGCAAGGGTCCCACTATGTCCACGTGAATGTGGCCAAACCTGTGTTCCGTTGGCTCGAAAGGCTGTGGGGGGACCTTGGTGTGTCTCTGCACTTCGGCTGTTTGGCACTGCATACATGCCTTGGCTTACCCCTTGACTTGTTTCTGCAATCCATGACACACGTACTTGTTGGTCACCAGCCAGACTGTAGTCCTGATGGATAAGTGTGCCAGTCTGTGGATGGAATCAAAAGCTCGTCGCCTCCATGCCTTTGGGACAATAGGTCGAACCTGCCCAGTGCCCACGTCGCACAGGAGGGTGGTAGTACCTGTGCCGACTGGAGCGTCCTGAAGCCGAAGGCCTGTGACAGCGGTGACAAGCGGGATCTCATTGTCCTGCTGCTGTGCTTCTGCCAGTGCTGTGAAGTCCAGACCGTTGACCAGAGAGTGGATGCTGTGTCTTGATAAGGCGTCCGTGACCACGTTGTCTTTGCCTGAGATGTGCTGGATGTCGGTGGTGTACTCCAAGATGTAAGACAAGTGTCTCTGTTGGTGGGCTGACCAGGGATTGGAGATTTTAGCCAGGGTGAAAGTCAGTGGTTTGTGATCTGTGAAAGCCCTTCCCTCAAGAAAGTACCGGAAGTGGTGGATGGCGAAGTACAGCGCCAGCAGCTCTCTATCGAAAGCACTGTACTTTAGTTCAGGGGGCCACAGATGTTTGCTTAAGAAAGGTAGTGGGTACCAACTTCCTTCTATCTGCTGCTCCAGGACTCCACCAATCGTTGTTCCTGAGGCATCGACTGTGAGGCCCGTGGGTGCATCTGGTCTGGGGTGGGACAGGAGTGCAGCTTTGGCCAGGGCTTCTTTGGTTTTCACAAACGCACGAGTGGATTTATCGTCTCAGGTCAGGTCCTTGACGGTCATCAGGATGAACAGAGGGCGCATCACTCAGGGATAAACCTGCAATAAGTTTATCAACCCCACAAACTCTTGCAGACCTTTGGTTGTACTGGGCTTCAGATAGCTTCTACCTTGTCGGGCAGTGGTGTGGTCCCATCCTTTGTAATCCTGTGGCCCAGGAAGTCAATGGTGTCCAGGCCAAACTGGAAATTGTCCAGGTTGATGGTGAGGCCGACCTCATGCAGACGACTACAGAGATTTCGGGGGTGCTGAAGGTGTTCTTGTCAGGTTCTAATTGCCATGAGGATATCGTCGCGTTAGACAAAAGTGCCATCCAGGTCTCGGCCCACTGCGTCCATCAGTTACTGGAATGTCTGTGCCACATTTTTGAGCCCGAATGGCATCCTCAGGAACTCGAACAGCCCAAATAGAGTGATGATGGCTGTCTTAAGGATGTCATCAGGATGAACCACGATCTGGTGATATCCTTGCACGAGGTCCACTTTTGAGAATATTGTTGCCCCGTGCAGGTTTGCTGCAAAATCCTGGATGTGTGGCATGGGGTAATAGTCCTGGGTGGTGGCCTTCTTGAGCCGGCGGTAGTCGGCACATGGTCTCCAGCCCCCAAATGCTTTAGGCACCATGTGCAGGGGCGAGGCCCATGGGCTGTCTGATCGTCAAACAACACCCAACTCCTTAAGCTTGTGGAACTCCTCCTTGGCCAGTTAGAGCTTCTCCAGGGGAAGTCATCTCGCCCTTGCTTGGAGAGGTGGGCCCTTGGTCAGGATTTGATGTCTGATGCCATGTCGAGGCATCTCTACTGTGAACTGAGGGGGAAGGATTGATGGGAATCCCACTAGCACCTTGGAGAAGTCATCCTCCAAGCTGTGGACAGAGTCCAGGTGCATTGCCCGAAACCTAGCGCCCCTCAGTGCAATGGTCTGGTAGGTCTCTGTGTGGATGAGTCACTTACCCTTAAGGTCCACTAGGAGGCTGTGGGCTTGCAGAAAATCCGCTCCAAGGAGTGGTTGTTCCACTGAGGCTAGCGTGAACTCCCACGAGAAGTGACTGCCTTTGTACTGCAGCTCGGCCTTACAAGTGCCATAGATCCGTATACTGCTGTTGTTGGCAGCCCTCAACATGGGTCCCACTAGCCTGTGCCTGGTGTCCAACCCTGTCGGGGGATTCACACTGACCTCTTCTCCTGTATCTACCAGGAAGCGCTGCCAGACAGGTGGTCCCAGATGTACAGGAGGCTCTCTTGGTGGCTAGCCGTCGTGGCCATCAGCGACGGCTGGCTTTATCGTTTCCCTGGAATTTGCAGGGGGACTGGCATCAACGGGCCTCGGTGCCCCATCTCCAGTGATAGAAGCACCATCTGTCGCTGGACTTGCTCTTGCCTCTCGTCTGCTGTTCCTTGCTTGGGACTGCACTGGTCTGATTGCGGGATTTCTTTACGAGCCCCACGGTAGCTGAGAACTTCTGTTTCTGTTTCCACAGAATATCTGCCCATGCTGCAACTTTCCGGGGGTTGGTGAAATTGCGGGCCACCACAATAGAATCATTTTTCCTGTTAAGAATTAATTTAATTGTGACATAGCTGCACTTTGTGGGAAAGTTAGGTTAGAGGTTATAGTCTCTAAAATTTTTAACTTTTGTTGGAACCAAGGGGTTAAGTAATCATGGAAAATATGCCTATGTACTATTCATTATGTATTCATTAATCCATTGCTATGTAGCAATTTACTATGTACTTCAATTATACTGTTTAGGGGAAATATTAATGCAATTAAGTAACAGCCACAGTATGTAGAAAAGTTGGCTGATTATAGTATGTGTAGAATTTGATGACTCCAAATACAAAGAGAGAAAATACTTTCATCCCCAAGGTTACACTAAACTGCTAATTGTAAAGCACAAGTCCAGAGAGAAAACATAAAAAGCACACATGGGAGTAACAGGATAGCAGATAGGAGAAGTTAGACAGGATGAGGTTGGAGGACCCATAGGGACAGTGATTTATTCTGAAACAGGCCAGTGACAGGAAAATAAGTGTATTGCAAGGATAAGTGATAAGAGTACCATGACTGAGAATGTCAGAGACAAAAATGGATAAACCAATTTAGTAGGAATGATGAGTCATAAGGGTACACGGGAGGTGTTGATTAGAGCAGAAGACTCTGGCCAGATGAGAACAAAGAAATAATTAGAAATATCTGGGGTATGAATTGACTTCTGATCAAAACAACAGGATGTTCTGGCTTTGGGGATTAAGATAGGAAGTCTACACCATAGATAATTGCAGAGCAGGAAATTGCTTGAGATAAATCTTATGCAAGGAGTCTATCAAAGAAAGCCAACTCTTGGTCAATGTAACAATGTTGATCTATATAAACAGAAGAGACTGGATGGTCAGAGTCAGTCTTGGGAAATAGCTCACCGAGCAGATGACCTATGAACTAACGACTGAACCAGAGCTCTGTTAAGCTTTATTCTTGTGCCATGTAATAAACTGATTGTGAAACCGAATACCTTCTCCTATCACTTCATTCAACGAGCACGCTGGACTCAGACGACACATAGACCAAATTGAGGGTAGGGTAAAGCCAGAGTCTGACACTTTTTAGACTTTTCTGGGGAGTCAAGGTAAGATGGATGGGAATTGGAAGAAACACATTGTAAAATATCATGATGCCATGGATTTGTCGTTGTTTTTTTAACAAAATACCTGTTCAGCTGCAGCAAGTAAGAATTTTAGTACATATGAACATTATGTAATATATATGTTGAGGATGGAGCAGAGACAGCGCTGATGGAAGCGTTCTAGGAGCCGTAGGTGATGCCGGTAGAGGACCCATGATTCAGAGCCGAACAGGAGCATGGGTATGACAACGGCTCTGTACACGCTGATCTTTGTGTGTTTCTTCAGATGATTGTTTTTCCAGACTCTTTTGTGTAGTCTTCCAAAGGCGCTATTTGCCTTGGCGAGTCTGTTGTCTATCTCTTTGTCGATCCTTCCATCAGATGAAATGGTGCAGCCGAGGTAGGTAAACTGGTTGACTGTTTTGAGTTCTGTGTGCCCGATGGAGCACGCTCCTGTTCGGCTCTGAATCATGGGTCCTCTACCGGCATCACCTACGACTCCTAGAACGCTTCCATCAGCGCTATCTCCGCTCCATCCTCAACTTTCATTGGAATGACTTCATCACCAACACTCGAGCTAGCAGAATCCGCAAGCATCGAATCCACGCTGCTGAAGACCCAACTGTGCTGGGTGGGTCACGTCTCCAGAATGGAGGAACATCGCCTTCCCAAGATCGTGTTATATGGCGAGCACTCCACTGGCCACCGAGACAGAGGTGCACCAAAGAAGAGGTACAAGGACTGCTTGAAGAAATCTCTTGATGCCTGCCACATTGACCACTGCCAGTGGGCTGATATCGCCTCCAACCATGCATCTTGGCACCTTACAGTTCGGCGGGCTGCAACCTCCTTTGAAGAAGACCGCAGAGCCCACCTCACTGACAAAAGACAAAGGAGGAAAAACTCAACACCCAACCCCAACCAACCAATTTTCCCTTGCAACCGCTGCAACCGTGCCTGCCTGTCCCGCATCAGACTTGTCAGTCACCAACGAGCCTGCAGCAGACGTGGACATACCCTCCATAAATCTTCGTCCGCGAAGCCAAGCCAAAGAATATATATGACAATAAATATTATTATTAGTCCATTCTTGCTTTAAATAGGTTGTTCAGGGACTGAAACTAACCTGCTCTAAGGAGATGGGTCAGTCACCAAAATCATTTTAGTATGTGACAGAAAATGTTTTGAAAAATTAATATGTTATGTGGTTATTTCCTATGGGATTCCACAGATACAAGAATGGTGTGGTGGTAAAATTATCACACTAGTAATTCAGAGACTCCAATTCTAATCTCACGACAATAGCTGTAGAATTTAAATTAGTTAATAATCTAGAAATTTGGAGAAATGAAAAGGCAAGCAGTCTGTGAAGGCATAACTAATAGGCCACTGTGTCATAGCTCCAATGACTCTGATTCAGTCTTGACTTCCAATGCTGCCTTTATGGAATTTGTATGTTCTCCAGTGACTGCGTATGTTTCCTTCTGGTTTCCTCTCACATCTAAAAGTGTGTAAATTGGTGGGTTAATTGACTGATGAAAGCTGCCTTTGCTGGATAGGTGAGCAGTAAAATCTGTGGTGAATTAATGGCAATGTGAGGAGACTAAAATGGATTAGAGTAGAATGAGTGGAAAAATTGAGTGCATCATGATCTGTTTTCCTGTTGTTCCTTTCCATGATTCTATGCCCAACGCTTATTCAAGATTCCTTTATTGTCAGGTAATAGCTGTAAGGCAGAAAAAAGATGCCATTAGTGTCGCCTAGAGCCACTTACGATAAGAGAGAAAGAAAAGCAAAAGAGAGTAATTGAGTGTCCGTGGATTTGTCTCGAGTTGTACAGACTCCTGGGCGATTCATCAGCAACCCAAGCTCGAGATCCAAATCTCCTTCAGTTCCCAAGGCCCTTCCCTGTAGGGTTGTCTCCTTTTCTTCTCCCTTCTCAGCAGGTGCTGTTCTTCCTGTTTCTGGTTCCCTGCACTGGTCCACTGATTCCCAGAGTATGCAATCTTTTGTGACCACTGCACGGTCCACTGATTCCTGGAATCTGCAACTTCTCTTGGGTATGGAACTCTATGGTTGCAGGCTTTTACTTAAAAACACTGTTGGCTCCTTTAACAAGCCATTTAAAGCCTGTATGGAGACCTCAATATTAGGACTGGACGATTAAACCCGTCAGAGCAGTGCTGTGCCTCTGCTCTCCTGTGTCTGCGCCAGTGGCAGTGCTGCCATCACAGCAGCTCTGGCAGCACTATTTCACATCTAATCATTTCTCCCCCTTTTTCCTACCTGGGATTGAAAAAATATTGGCCACTTAATGTTTGGGTTAAAATAATTTCAACAAATTAAATTCTGAAAAGGAAGGCAATGCAAATTAAAAGTTACACATATATACTGTTCACTGGAATGGAAATTCCTTTTATCACTACCCTCCACAACACCACCCATCCACGATTTTCTATTTTATAATGCATGTAAATGAAATAAGAGCTCAGGAGGGAACTCCTACCCCAGGCTATCTTTTGGGGCAACATAGAACAAGGAATTTTTTAAAATTAGTTATCTTTCTAGCCAACATTCACATATGTGCTTATAATGATAAAGTCAGGGATTCCCTCATAATTCTGATACATTTTTGTTTAAACAAGGAGGAAAAATGCTGGGATGATATACACAATGTTGTACACATAGCTCCAACAATTCTTTTCTCCTTTTTTTTGCCCAGTATTTCATTTTTTATTATCCTTGAAAAAGTGATCATTTATCCTTTTATCTTCTGGTTCTATCTGTGATGCTGGTTGTGCCCATTTTTTACCTTCTGTTATCCTTTTCTTGCATCTGGTTTTGGTTTTGTTAGGTTTTT
This sequence comes from Narcine bancroftii, assembly GCF_036971445.1. Classification (NCBI taxonomy): domain Eukaryota; kingdom Metazoa; phylum Chordata; class Chondrichthyes; order Torpediniformes; family Narcinidae; genus Narcine; species Narcine bancroftii. The sequence continues at coordinate 127,446,625 of NC_091474.1, read as the reverse complement.
GTTTCAATTCTGTTGTTATTTTATCCTTGCCTGTGTTGGCTTGCAACTCTTTCCGTTAGCTGTTTCTTAAATCACTTTCTATTCTTATTTCAGGTTTCCAGCATGGGTTTTATCCCACTCTAAACCTCAAAGCTGAAAATTGAATAAGCAAGCAACTGTCGATCATCATATTATAATTCATTTTGCCTTGTCACAATCACCTCTGCTTAAATTTTTTTTTTAATTTTTAAAAATGTTTTAAATTTAAACATAAAGCACAGTAACAGGCCCTTCTGGCCCATGAGTCTGTGCTGCCCAATTACATACAATTAATCTGCAACTCGTTCGAAACATACTGAGGGTGTAATGTATGTTATGTAGGGCTAGATATTAATATCCATTATTGCACTCCTGAGACTTGCTACCTAGATTCTGTGAGGTAGCCAAGTGAGTGGTGGCATCTTCTGAGTTATCAAGTGGGTGCCCTCCTTCCTCAGTGTTTTGCTGATAGACCCACAGCACCTCTGGAGGGTTTAGCAGTGAATCCCGGTGTCCCGGGCTCACCCCCTAGATGCCATTCACTCACTTTGGGGCCCAGATGAAATCCTTTCTCCTCATCAGAGCTACTGACTACCCTTTTCAGCAGCTCTGATGAGATCTTTGACAGCTTGTCGGTGTATCTTTCCTCGCACTCCCAACTCCCGGAATAGCCTTGATTTCAATGTGGCTACAAATTCTCTACAGCCTACTTCAACCGGTCAGAACCTTGCCTCCCTATCATGTTGCTGCACATCAGCTGCAAGCTCAATGTACCTCAGTTTCTTACGCTCATTGGCCTCATCCACTGCACCCTCCCAGGGCACTGTAAGCTTGATGATATAAACGAGATGGAGTGAGGCTGACCACAGCTCAAATTCTGATCTGAGGTTGGTTTCTGTGATTTAATATGGGAAGCAGAGCTTCTAGCCTAAGTCTGCCACCACCTTCCAAGCATATGCCCACCCCCCCCCCAACCGCCCGGAGTCTGATCGTGATGTGGCGATTCTGGCTTCACCCTAACCTTCCTGAACAAATGCTATTAGCGACCAGTTGGAGGAAGGGGGAGATAGAGCGTTGACACTCGTCCGCCAATTTTCCAACACTGCTGCAAGACACCGTAGTACTTGTTGTGACACCAGGTGTATATCAGCCTTGAATGAGGCTGGTCTTGGAGCCCACCAAAATATGTTTTAGTGTTGCTGAAGTCGGGTAGAGGGAGCATGTAGGGTCCTCTCCATACTACTGGCTGAGATTCGTGGCAGATGGCAAGACATCGTATGCAGCCTGATAGTGAAGCTTACTCTGAATGTCTCCATCTCCCACGGCTCTTTCCAGAAGATCTTCCTTTTCTCCACTCCCTCCTATCTTGTCCATTGCCCTTGCCCTGCCTGAGCAATGGCATTTGTGTACCTTGCCACCTCCCCCTGCCGACCTGTCTTCTGCGTCTCTGAGACGGAGCAACCTCGTTCCAGGCTGGTGTACTGGCCCCAAGATCAAGACTGTTTCTCCCTTGCTGCAATTAGCCCACAATGTCATTATTCTTCAGTGCCACCTTTACTTGCTTAGTTGCTTCTGTTGGAATCCATTTCCTCCCAGTATCCAGGATGTCGTCAGCTTAAGCTACAAATGGATCACTCACATCTATTAACATCATTTCCAGTCTTACTTTGGCACACTTATACTCCTTGGAAATGGGTAGCTCTAGGAGTCCTTTGCCGTAAAGCCCTATGCTGCTGAGGCATCTGGAAAGACCAAGCCACTTCCTTATATATGTGTTGATTAATCTCTCCAGCTTTACCACACTCGAGACTGAACCTTCATACTGGGTTAGTGGCCACATGAGGCGTATAAAGAGCCCAAACTGCATACACCAGAATTTCAACTTGTCAGGTAGTGTGGTTCTGTCAATGCTCTTAAGGCCACTGACAACATCCTTCCTGAGCTGATGTACCTGCTCTGTTTTCTTTGGCTTGGCTTTGCGGATGAAGATTTATGGAGGGGTAATGTCCACGTCAGCTGCAGGCTCGTTTGTGGCTGACAAGTCCGATGCGGGACAGGCAGGCACGGTTGCAGTGGTTGCAAAGGAAAATTGGTTGGTTGGGGTTGGGTGTTGGGTTTTTCCTCCTTTGTCTTTTGTCAGTGAGGTGGGCTCTGCGGTATTCTTCAAAGGAGATTGCTGCCCGCTGAACTGTGAGGCGCCAAGATGCACGGTTTGAGGCCATATCAGCCCACTGGCGGTGGTCAATGTGGCAGGCACCAAGAGCTTTCTTTAGGCAGTCCTTGTACCTCTTCTCTGGTGCACCTCTGTCTCGGTGGCCAGTGGAGAGCTCGCCATATAACACGATCTTGGGAAGGCGATGGTCCTCCATTCTGGAAACGTGACCTACCCAGCGCAGTTTGATCTTCAGCAGCGTGGATTCGATGCTGTCAGCCTCTGCCATCTCGAGTACTTTGATGTTGGAGTTGAAGTCGCTCCAATGAATGTTGAGGATGGAGCGGAGACAACGCTGGTGGAAGCGTTCTAGGAGCTCTGTAATTGTGTGTAAATTGGGCGGCATGGACTTGTCGGCCAAAATAGCCTGTTATCGTGCTGCATGTCTAAATTTTTTTTTAATTAACTCCCGTTCATTTTGAAGGGTAGGAGCAGTGCCGGATTAATCTAATAGCAAAAGTAGCATACACTATGGGCCCTGCATTAAATGCTTGCAAGCTATCAATTCAAACATGAGGACATGCTGTGTTTCGCCATGGCCCAGTCCAAATTAGCCTGCCAGATGGACCACCTGGATCGCATCACTGAGGCCTACCTCAAACTGGCATGGAGCCACAAAAAGCTATGTATGTTCTCTGTTAAATTCCTGTGTGCAGCGACTGCCTGATGCCATTCCCCTGATTGACAGCGCCCTCCGCCCCTCCTCCCAGGCTGCTGCCACACGACGGCTTGTCATGGTCAAGGCATGTACACGCTAACGTCATGGTGCCTGTGAGCATCACTGAGCCCCATTCCCTCAGCAACAGGCTGATCAATGGAGGAGGCTACATCCTGGGCCCAGGGGTGGAGGTGAGACTTGCCCCAGGCAGAGCAGAAGTGGCTGGGGGTTGGGTCCTGAGTGCTTGGTTACTGGGGCGCGGGCACGTCCATTGTTGGAGCAGCGCTGCCCTGAGGTGGAGGTAGGGCTGGGTTGTGAGTGTGGCCTTGGGGAGGTGGGCTAGTCTGGGTGAGGTCCACAGGGTGGCCTTGGCCTCCCCCCCCCAACAGTTGGATTGGTGTGGGAAGAGGGGTGAGTGCAGGGACCGTGCTTCCTGTCACAAGGGGCCTGATAATGCCATGGGCAGTGAGTGTGTCCAGCTGCATCCTGCAACACCCCCCCTCCACCGCATGGATGGGTGGGAGAAGCAGTCGGACTGATGGAGGGAGGGGAGGCAGGAGGCAGACAGGCTCCAACAGGGCGTGTGAGGATGGCACCTGCTCCTCACCTCCCCCCTCTCGCACCAAGTGAGTTCTCGAATAGCAGTTTGTGTCCATCGCCCAACCCCTGTGGTTACCCTAATTCCCCCCCCCCCCCCACCATTAGATCTCTGACTCTGCCATGCAAGTTAAAGATTTATGTGTTTTAATATTTATGTGTGGCGGCGCACTCGCTCATGGCGAACCGGCTCTGCATGTAATGCCAGGTGGTGGGGCAGCCATGGGAAGATGGTGCTGTCAGGGTTTTCTCCCTGCCTCAAGTCTCCTGCCCAGCGTGCGCCTGGGGGAGCGATTATGATGTCACAATGCACGAGGTGACTGAGCTCATGCTGCCCTTAAAAGGGCATGTGCTGAATTTGAATAAAACAGTCATTACGACTTTCAATGTGGTGGCTGAGTCTTTCTTTGCTGTGTCTAGCATTATATTGGTGAGCCCGTTGAGCCCAGATGCCTCTCTGGTCTCAAGAACATGGATCCAGCAGAGATTAATACCATTGCCATCAAACTGCCCCCCTTCTGGACCCATCGCCTGCGACATGGTTCGGGAAGGTGGAGGTGCAGTTTCAACTGAGGAACATTTCAGCAGACGACATGATGTTAAACCACGTCGTGAGCGTGCTGGATGAAGAAACGGCAGCCAGGGTGGACGATCTAATACACAACCCACCGGCTGAGGGTAAATATCCTGCCCTCAAGAACCTGCTCCTTGGCACTTTCGGGCTCTCCCCTCAGCAGCATGCCTCCAGGCTCCTGCACCTCGACAGGCTTGGGGACCACACACCATCGGCCCTAATGGACGAGATGCTGATGCTGGCGGAGGATCACAAACCTTGTTTCCTATTCCATCAGATCTTCCTCGAACAGATGCCCGGGGACATCCAACTACTCCTGACGGATGAGGACTTCACGGATCCACGCCGAGTCGCAGCCCATGTGGACACCCTCTGGCGCACCAAGAGGGAGAATGAAACAGCCCTCAGTCTGGTTGCACGACCAAGAGCCAGCTGGCCGCAGCACTCCCCCAAACACAAGCCGGAGGAGCACCATTCCACCTGGTGCTTTTACCATCAGTGCTGGGGAGCACAAGCTCCTAAGTGCTGACAACCATGTAACTACCAGGGGAAACGACCCAGCCAGCCACCGTTGATGGCTGTGATGGCTGGCCAAGTGGAGAGCCTCCTTCACGTTACCAACAAGTCCACCGGCCAATGTTTCCTGGTGGACACAGGAGCGGAACTGAACGTCCTTCCCCCAATGCCCTCAAGACACCCGATCTTGTGGTCCCACCCTGCGGGCAGCCAACAGTTCTGCCATTAAGACCTTCGGTACCCGCAGGGCACAGATCCAGATCGGGAAAGAGAAATTCCGCTGGAAGTTTGTGTTAGCCTCAGTGGGTACTGCATTGTTAAGGGCCGAATTGCTGAGGGCACACGGACTGTTAGTCAACATGATGGACAAGAGGCTGGTCAATGCTTGGACCTTCCATTTGGTGCGCATGGACTCCACAAACGCCTGCAGGCCTGAGATCGCCGCCATTGTCACTTGCAGGGATGAGTATTCGAACGTACCCCATGAGTTCCCCGCCATCCTTCAACCACGATTCAGCGTCACCTTACCCCAGCATGGGGTATACCACCATATCTCCACGCAGAGCCCTCCGCTGTATGCCAAGCTCAGATGTCCGCCCGAGAAGCTGCAGCTGGCAGAGGAGGAGTTTTTCTGGCTGCAGGAGTTGGGGATCGTTTGTCGCTCGGACAGCGCCTGGGCATCCCCTCTCCACATGGTCTCCAAATCCTCCGCGGGCTAGAGACCCTGTGGCGATTACCGGCATTTGAATGACGCGACCACACCAGACAGGGACCCAGTTCCACACATTCAAAACTTCTCGGCCAATCTCCGTGGCGCGCAAGTCTTCTCCAAGGTCGATCTGGTGCGGAGGTATCACCCGATCCCGTCCACCCCGAGGACATCGGCAAGGCGGCAATCATCACCCCTTTGGTTCTTTGAATTCCTGCATATGCCCTTCGGCCTCATGAACACGGCTCAGACTTTTCAGCGCCTCATGGACATATGAGTCTAGAGGAACTCGTGATGGCCAAAGATCCGTGGTTGGCTCGCCAAAGCCACCTCTAGTTCACCACTGACATCCAACACAGGGCAGGCAAAGACAACGTCGTGGTGGATGCGTTCTCTCGTCTGGCGATCAGTGCTCTCTCATCTGGCGATCAAAGTTCACCCTCAGCCTTGACTACACACAGTTGGCACAGGACCAGAAGCTGGACACAGACATTCAGGCTCTCCAGCCACCATCTCTGGCCTCAAGCTCCAGGACATTCAGTTGCCCAACCACCTGGACACGCTGCTCTGCGACGTCTCCACTGCAATAGAGGTCGAGGGTTTTCAGCTTAGTCCACGTCCTAGCCCACCCCTCAGTGAAGACTTCATTGGGAATGATGGCAAAGCGGTTTATGTGCCATGGGTCAAAAAGAAGGTGGCCGAGATGGTGAGGGACTGCACCAGGTGCCAGGCCTCCAAGGTCCACCGGCATACGCAGGCCCAAATCCAGCAATTCGACCCGGTGGTGCGGAGATTTCAGCACATCCACATTGACGTTGTAGGCCCCCTGTCGGTGTCCAGAGAAGCACACTACCTTCTCACAATAGTCAATCGGACCATGAGACGGCCGGAGGCCATTCCCATCAAAGAGACTTCCGCAGAGACGTGCGCCAGGAACCTAGTCAGTCATTGGATCGCTAGGTTCGGAGTCCCGGCACACATCACCAGTGGCAGGGGTGCCCAGTTCACCTTCGCTCTCTAGACTCAGCTGGCGAACCTCCTGGAGGTTAAACTCCACCACACCACAGCCTACCACCCACAACCAAATGGTTTGGTGGAGTCATATGAAATCGTCATATGAAGTCCACCCTCATGGGTTGCCTCACCGGCCCAGGCTGGGCAGATGAACTGCCCTGGGTCCTCCTCGGCATCAGAACAGCACTCAAGGAGGACATACAAACATCTTCTGCGGAGCTGGTCTACGGCGCTCCGCTCTCGTTGCCCGGTAAGTTCTTTGGCCCAGAGCCCAACGTCACGTCCGAGCACGCGAACCTTTTGGCAGATCTCCATAAGAAACTATCCTCACTGGCCCTCCTGCCTCCCTTGCAACATGGCGGCCGGCCGACACATCGTCCCAAAGAGCAGGACTCAGCGAAATTCATATTTATTTGCGCGGCCCACATATGGCACATTTACAACGCCGTACGAAGGTCCATACAAGGTTCTCCAGCGGTTCAGCTGGACTTTCACTTTGGACGTAGAGGGTAAAGACAAACTTTTCACTATGGTCTGTTTGAAGGCAGCGCACTTAGACCTATCTTGGCCAGTGCAAACAACCATGTCTAAACGCTGGGGCTGCCTGCCCAAATGGCGGGACTCGTAGCCGGTTCTGGGTGGGGGAGTTGTGTTGCAGCGCACTCTCTAATGTGAACTGTGATGCCACGTGGCAGGGTAGCCATGGGAAGATGGCGCTGTCAGGGTTTCTCCCTGCCTCAAGTCTCCTGCCCAGCGCACATTTGGGGCAGTGATTATGATGTCACAATGCACGAGGTGACTGAGCTCATGCTGCCCTTAAAAGGGCATGTGCTGAATTTGAATAAAAACAGTCATTAATGACTTTCAATGTGGAGGCTGAGTCTTTCTTGGCTATGTCCAGCACAACATATGTATATATTTTTTTTAATTTAGACCCCCTTATAACATATGCTACAAGTCCCTCACTAGCTTAATCCAGCCCAGGATAGGAAGAAACCAGAGCATCCAGAGGAAACCCATGCACAGATGAGAAAAATGTACAAACTTACAGACAGAGCCAGATTTGAACCCAAGATGCTCCCGCTGTAACAGCATTGCGCTAACCACTACACTAACCATGCTTCGTAGACATAAATACCCTTTAATAATTCAACTGATTCCTGACAACTTTCATTTAACAATTTGGGTGCTGAATACTCTTGGTCATTGAATGAATATCTTTAAACAATGAATATGAGGAATGTCATAATCTAATATCATTCAATAGAGTCACAGAGCTACACAGCATGGAAAAATCACCTTCAGATCAACCTGTTCATCTAAGCTATTCCCATTTGCCTGCCTTTGGCCCATATCTCTCTAATCCTTTACTATCCAAGTACTTGTCTATCTTTAAAACGACACAATTGTACATGTCTATACAACTTCCTCTGGCAAGTTGTTCCATATATCTGCTACCATCTGTGTGAAAAGTTGTTGTCCCTCAGGTCCCTTTTAAATCTTCCTACTCTCATTTTCAACCTGAGTTTTGGGTTCCCTGACCCTTACTTTTCACCTTATCTATGTTCCTCATGATTTTATAAACCTCTGTAAGGTCATCCCTCATCCTCTTGCACTCCAAGGAAAAAGTCTCATCCAGCCTTTCATTGTTACTCAAGCCCTCCAGTCACAGTTACATCCTCATGAATCTTTTTTGCACCTTTTCCAATTTAATGCTGGGTGACCTGAACTGTGCACATTATTCGAATGTGTCTCACCAATGTCTAGCACAACTATAATATCATGTCCCAGCTCCTGTATTCACAGTCCTGACCAATGAGGGTAAGCATACCAAACATCTCCTTCATCACTCTCTCTACCTATGTCATCACTTTCATGCACTGTTAGATGTGGAGTGTGGAGAAATACATGGCCTACCTGCCTGTCTGGAATATTGTGGATTGCGGGTAGTCACGTGTCTCCCTATCTGAACTTACTTGCAAGTCACATCACCTGTCAATCAAGGATGGACTCCAGGCACCCATTAATGCACACCTTGGCTCGTTTAAAATACCTCGGGTCTTATTGGCCAGGTGCCTACATCAGAACTATATATAACATCAACGCTTAGCACATTCTTTCTCTTTCTGCCTCATGGTCCAAGCCCCGGATATCACTCCATACCAGGTTGCTACTCTGGACATCGTTGGAATTGTCGCGGATAAGATGTGCACTACACTGAAACTGAGCTGTATGTAGTATTGTAATAATCAGTGCTTCCAGAGAGCTGCATCCCCATTCATACAGGGAACCTGGAGTGTGTGTGAAAGTCCCTGTCTATAGAGTGTGTATACGTGTGTGACCATGTAGAGGATAGGCGGCCACTGGTATCAGAGTCCACGCTGCTGAAGATCCAGCTGCGCTGGATGGGTCACGTCTCCAGAATGGAGGACCATCGCCTTCCCAAGATCGTGTTATATGGCGAGCTCTCCACTGGCCACCGTGACAGAGGTGCACCAAAGAAAAGGTACAAGGACTGCCTAAAGAAATCTCTTGGTGCCTGCCACATTGACCACCGCCAGTGGGCTGATAACGCCTCAAACCGTGCATCTTGGCGCCTCACAGTTTGGCGGGCAGCAACCTCCTTTGAAGAAGACCGCAGAGCCCACCTCACTGACAAAAGGCAAAGGAGGAAAAACCCAACACCCAACCCCAACCAACCAATTTTCCCCTGCAACCGCTGCAACCGTGTCTGCCTGTCCCGCATCGGACTTGTCAGCCACAAACGAGCCTGCAGCTGACGTGGACTTTTTACCCCCTCCATAAATCTTCGTCCGCGAAGCCAAGCCAAAGAATATAGTAATTGAGTATTGCTTGACATTCTCCCCGTTTGTCTCCTGTGTGTTCATTAAAGTAACCTGTGATTGTAACAACAGTGTCCAACTTGTCTCTCTGTGAACCCACTGAACCTGATAGTCTTCCAAATGCAACATACATCCAATCTCTCTGTTCTACAATATGCACCAGGACCCTATCATTTAATGTATATCATTTAACAAACACTCTTCTATTATATTCCCCAAAGTGGAAGACCTGCTACCTTACTTTGTTACACTAGTCATAAACTGATCCAACTCCGCAAAAGGCCTGTGCACTATTGTAACACTAATTTTTTCTTCCACGATGGTAACTGAATAGTTATTATCTATCTATTGTTTATATTTATTACAGTAAAACCACTGGAATCTGGAATTCAAAGAACCAGCAAATAAATTCGAGGAAAATAAATTTTTAAAATTAAATAAGAATGAAATGACAGGTTAAAAATTATGTAAGCTTAAAATTGTAAAAATAAATGTTCTCTGCAGTAACACATAAACCTTTGGTGAAGATTGGAGCAAATATTCAGGCAACGGAGTGCCTTGGTCGTGCAAAAGGCAATATGAAAGCAAGGAATTCACAGATCAAGGCAAAGGTGGGAACCTGATCTAAATGTCAGTATTGGGGGAGAATATCACGTGTCATGATAATATGACAAACACAATAAATGTTAGATATAGATTGGTTCAATATAACTTTTTACATCAATTATATCTTACCTCACAGAAATTAAATAGACTGAAATCAGATTTATTAGATAAATGTTTCAGGTGTAATCAAGAGATAGGTACTTTTTTACACTCCACTTGTTCATGTTCAAAACAAACCTTTTTGGATGGAATTAGGAGTATTATTAGAACGGGTTTCTGAAGTTAAATTTCCTCAAGATCCCATGCTTTTCTTACTGGGTAATATATCTGGGATAAGGCCAAAACTAAAATTAAATATGTTTCAAAAAGAATTTGTGAAAATTGCATTAGCAGTTGCAAGAAAATGTATAGCAGTAACATGGAAATCTGATTCGCATTTGGGAATGGACAGACGGCATGCAGAAATACATAGTTGTATACCACTTAAGAAAATTACATATAATTTAAGGAATAAATATGATATTAAAAATTTGGTACCCATATTTACATATTGTAAGTATTACATTATGAATACTATCCCCTAAACCTCAAGAACTTTATAAACTCCTTTGGATCAGTTTGTGTTTAATAGTGTAAAGGCAAATTTTGATTGAATGTGTTAATTTCAATAACCAGATGTGTTTCTTCTTTCTCTTTTTCTTGTATCTTTTCTTCCTTTTATTTTTCTTTTTTCCTTTTTTATGTTTTTGTGGCTATTATGATTTGGGGGAAGGGGAGGGAGGAGTTGGGGAGATATAATATTATGTATTACTGATTTGAGACATATGTGGGACATCTGTATTTAGATATCAATACGTGTATGAAATTTAAATAAAACATTCAACAAAAATTACCTAAGTTTAAAATTGTAAAAGTAAATGACCTCTGAAGTAACATATAATCCTTTAGTGAAGATGGGAGCAAATATTCAGCCATCAGAGTTCCTTGGTCATGCTTTGCTCATAGCAGCTGTTTGAATACATTTTAAATAAAATTGTGTTTAAATAAAATGGGATGATCCATGATGAAGAGAGCCACAACGGTCAGAGGCTTTATCTATAAACTCAAGTTAAGTGGGGGGGGGGGGGCGCGTAATAAATTATCTATAATGTTATTTGTTTGTCTTTTGGGCAACTCCGTGGAGGGGAGGAACCTTGCAGATGCAGCGACGGTTAAATTTTTTTAAAGAATGTAACTGAAAATAAAGTGAAATGCTTTAAGGTTTATAAATCCATGCAAATGAAGTTTGTTCAATAGTTTTGTCTTTTAAACTTTTTATTCTTATTGCAGGTGTATTAGTGAGACTACTGGAAAATACACTTATCTGGCATCTACCAATCCCCATAGGTGCTGGATACCAGGGGTTTTACTGAATTTCTTTTTAATTTAATTTATTGTACACTATTTTACTTTTTTTCTGAAGTACCTATATAGCTACAGCATGCAAGAATTTTGAAGACTATGAAGACTATGTACAATGTTTATGACAATAAGCTCATTAGTATTTATTATCATTTTTCCACACTTAGATTGCACCCACCCTGTTACTACCATTTCACTCAGATTACATTGTCAGTGCTCCCTTCAACAGCATGCTAGTGATTATGATGTGGGGGGGGCTGGTAGTCATGGCTCCATCGGGCACACAAAACTCAAAACTGTCAACCAGTTTACCTATCTCGGCTGCACCATTTCATCAGATGCAAGGATCGACAACGAGATAGACAACAGACTCGCCAAGGCAAATAGCGCCTTTGGAAGACTACACAAAAGAGTCTGGAAAAACAACCAACTGAAAAACATCACAAAGATAAGCGTATACAAAGTCGTTGTCATACCCACACTCCTGTTCGGCTCTGAATCATGGGTCCTCTACCGGCATCACCCACGGTTCCTAGAACGCTTCCACCAGCGTTGTCTCCGCTCCATCCTCAACATTCATTGGAGCGACTTCATCCCTAACATCGAAGTACTCGAGATGGCAGAGGCCGACAGCATCGAGTCCACGCTGCTGAAGATCCAGCTGCGCTGGGTGGGTCACGTCTCCAGAATGGAGGACCATCGCCTTCCCAAGATCGTATTATATGGCGAGCTCTCCACTGGCCACCGTGACAGAGGTGCGCCAAAGAAGAGGTACAAGGACTGCCTAAAGAAATCTCTTGGTGCCTGCCACATTGACCACCGCCAGTGGGCTGATATCACCTCAAACCGTGCATCTTGGCACCTCACAGTTCGGCGGGCAGCAACCTCCTTTGAAGAAAACCGCAGAGCCCACCTCACTGACAAAAGACAAAGGAGGAAAAACCCAACACCCAACCCCAACCAACCAATTTTCCCCTGCAACCGCTGCAACCGTGCCTGCCTGTCCCGCATCGGACTTGTCAGCCACAATCGAGCCTGCAGCTGACGTGGACATTTACCCCCTCCATAAATCTTCTTCCGCGAAGCCAAGCCAAAGTGATTATGATAGTCAATCAAATCCAGATTCAACTCAAAAACTCACGTCCCTTCCCCAATACACTATTTTCACAACTGTGACTGGGCCTAATTTGGTGATGGCAAGACTGGCCGCTATGGTATTCCTTCAAGTTCTGAGAAAGTTAACACAAATGCGTATGTTCCACACCATTTTGCCTTTTGGTGATGCATCACTTCTTTAGTCCTAAACTGAAATTGTAGTATAAATTCTGTGCTTACATCCTGGCATAGACCTTAAATCTAAGAATTTCAGACTTGGAAATGTTAAATCAATGTATATATTAATGTCCTCCGTCCAAAAGTTTGTGGCAACTGAATTTCATCGCCCCTTCCTGATAGGGAATAGAAGTAAATAATGAATCAAGATGAGCTTCAAGAATTTATGTAAATAGAATTATTAATGTCATCTGGTCTCAAAAATCATGCTTTTTTGGCATTAATTCTGTCCCTTCTTCAAAACATAATATGTTTAAATTCTAATGTATTCCTATGTATATTTAATGATTATATACAGACTTTGCTTAAAGTTAAAAATGTTGATACTGTTTTGCAGGGAATTTCAGGATTACCTGGAAAACCAGGGATACCAGGACTCCAGGGCATTCAGGTGAGAATCACCTCTTTGTGAAATGTATCAGTTAAAATTTACTTAACAATTCAGTCTTCTTCATTAATTTTCATGAACATCTTTTATAGGGATTGAAAGGGTTTCGTGGATACAAGGGTGAGAAGGGGAGATCTGGTGCTCTGGTATGGATAAAGTTGATAACTACAACATCCTGTAGCAAATTGATTTCAAATGATAGTTGAAGTCTCCACTCTATGACGTTCATGTTTAAAACGTTACTCATCACTTTCACAATACTAATAAATATTATGGCTAATTAATTAGTATGTACTTGATTCTTAAAATCAGACAAGTAAACTTTGCAGACTAACACTCCTCTCAGAGAATATAAATATAAATGTACTTGTTAACCAACAATAAAGAAATAATCCTGAAATCATATAATTTGCCCTTATAATAGGATTGCTGGTAACCTTTCCTGGTTTAAGAAAACATGTTATTGAGAAGCTTGTAAAATCTAAATTCTATATATCAGCCAAATGACAATTATATGCTTTAAAAGTTAAATCTAAGATGCAGTAATTTGTGTCCTGGATCTTAAGACATGCAATTTCTCACTTCTGCAATAGATGATTCCTGGCATTTGCCACATTGCACAAATCTCAAACTAAGTTACGCATAAGAAACTGAGGAAATTCATGGATATCGAGAGGACAATTCAAAAGAAGCCTCGAAAAGAATGAGGGAATTTTGGGCAACATTTTCTTCCAACATTCTAGCACTTTTAACAGACTGCTAATGTGCGTAACATTAAGGGAATTCACCCTCATTAAGTTGTGGAATTTCCTATTTGTTTTGTATATAGCTCTGTTCGCATACATAGAGCACTATTATTGACTAATTCCATTTCAGTCTGTCTTTCTTTACTTTGTATTGCGGCCTTTACAGCCACTCCAGGATGCACATATCAAACTCCACAAACTGACTGAAAGGAATTCTCCTCATCCAATGGGATAGATAGCCAGAAGAAGAAGATTGTATTGATACATCATCCAATTTATCTATCTTCAAGTAAAGTTCATTGTCATCTGATTGTACAAACCAAACAAAACAGCATTCTCCAATCCTCGGTACAAAACATGCAGACACACAACCGGACACAACACACATACAGACAAATAATACATATGCTATAAAAATAATAAATAAATAGATAGATAATTATTGCTTTGTACATATTAGCATCTTGGGTGGTGAGTGTGAGCAGTTCCTTTGGAAGTTCAGCATTCTCACTGCCTGTGGCAAGAAGCTATTACTCAGCCAAGTGGTAACCTGGCTCTGATACTCCTGTATCTCTTCCCTAACGGGAGCAGCTGAAAAATGCTGTGTATAGGGTAGAAGGGGTCCTCAATGATTTTGTGTGCCCTTTGGACAATGATCCTAGTAGATCACGTTGATGGAGGGGTGGTGGGGAGGAGATACCAGTGATCCTCTCTGAGACTCTTATGGTCCTATGGATTAACCTCTGATCTGTTTCTCTGCATACGACACTGTGATGCAGCCAGCCAGGACACTCTGGATAGAGTCCTATATAAGGTTGACATAGTGGCCGGTGGCCTTGCCCACTTCAATCTTCTCAGGAAGTGCAGTCACTGTTGCACCTTCTCGACAAGTGAGAAGATGTTGAGTGTCCACGATAGGTCACTAGTTAAGTGAACTCTAAGGAACTTGGTACTCTCCACTCTTTCTACTACAGAGTTGTTGATGTGTAGTGGAGGGTGGTCATACCTAGTCCTCCTGAAGTCCATGATCATATTTTTCCACGTTGAGACTCAGGCTGTTACTTTTACACCATTTCACGAGATTTTCCATCATCATTGTTGCTGATGAGACCAACTACTGTTGTGTCATCTGCAATTACACTATTGGAGCTGGATCTGGTGATGTAGTCATGGCTTAGTAGCATGAACAGGAATGGGTTGGACATATTGCCCTGAGGTGCCAGTGCTAAGTTTGATGGTGCTCGATATTCTGCTACTGACTGGACAGACTGTGGCCTTTCCATTAAGTCCAGGATCCAGTTACAGAAAGGGATGCTGAGTTCCAGTGAGGACAGCTTCTCCACTAGCCTCTGGGGAACGATTGTATTAAACACTGAGCTGAAGTCAATGAACAGCAGCCTGGCATCATTCTCCAGGTGGGCCAGGATGGAGTGAAGTGACAAGGCTATAGCATTGTCTGTGGAATGATTTCTTCTATAGGCAAATTGAAATTGATCCAGCGTCCCTGTGAGGTGTGCTTTGATGCGTTCCATCACCAGATGCTCGAAGCTTTTCATAATGGTGGAGGTCAGTGCTATAGGGCAGTAGTCATTGAGGCCTGTTATTGTTGCTCTCTTGGGTACCGGGATGATGTGGCTGTCTTAAACCCTGTGGAAACAATAGACTACTGCAGTGAGGTGTGGAAGATGTCTGTGAAGGACTCCTTCAATTCGACTGCAGAGTCCTTCAGTACCCGACCAGGTATGTTGTCTATCTAGCCCCACTGCTTTGTGTGGGTTCACTTTGGATATAATTCTCCTCACCTTGGTCACAGCTATGTGGGGGAGGGGCCTTCATCAGGGGGACACAGAGCTTTTTTTGGTATCATCCTGTTCTTCTCATCAAATCATGTATGGAAGGTGTTAAGTCTGTCTGGAAGGGAGGTGTCATTGTCTTTAATTCATAAGGTTGACGCGATCTCTTACTACATGTACCTCATCCCCGGTGTGGCACAGCTGACTCATCTTATTGCCATCCTATCCCCTGTCCTGAAGGCAACATCATAAGCTCTGACAAGGGCCCAGACATCTACATCTAACCATGGTTTCTGGTTCTCCCTAGTTGTGAAGCATTTGATCTTGGTGACATCCTCAATGCACTTGCTGATATAACCAGTCACTGAGCTTGTGTACTCCTCTATTTTTACATGACCATTGTCAGTGGACACCTCCCTGAAACAGCTCCAGTCCATGATCTCTCTGCAAACTGACCTAGTTTGCTTTGCCAGCGCTGGATTTAGCAGGACAGATATGTGATCCGAGTAGCCAAAATGGTGGTAAAGTGCAGCCTTGGATGTACCAAGACTGTTGGAGTACACTCAATCCTGGGTGTTCTCTCCTCTGGTGGTGAAGTTCACATGCTGTTGAAACCGTGGTAAGACCATTTTCAAGTCGGTGTGATTGAAGTTGTCAGCAACAATCATGGCACTGTCAGGGTGGCAAGTCTGGGCTTCATAGATGGCACATTAAAGCTCCTTCATGGCTTCACACTTGTTAGCTGAAGGCAGAATGTAGATTGCGCCAATCAGCATAGTTGAGAATTCCTTGGGAAGGTAGAAGGGTCTGCATTCCACCAGGAGGTACTCTTGACTTGGAGCTCAAATATTTTTATTACCAACTGCAAACTAGATTTTCAAGGTTAATTTCATAGAAGAATAAATAATGATGGAATACTAAATAATTTATTTGGAATCACAAACTATACAGTTTACCTATTGTGTGCTCACAATTTAATTTTGAGTTAGCAATGTGCAATGCAGAAGGTCTTTGGTCTATTATATTCATGTCAGCTACAAGTCAAGGCAAATAACCTTTATTTATTGTTCATACCATTCTCGCATGGTAAAGACGAGATAGGGTTTCTCCAGGACCATGGAGCATATTTATATAAATATAAGTTAGAATAGAAGTTAAACACATTGAAATATTAAGACGTATACAATAGAAGTTCCCAGTACACTATCCACACATGTTCTAGGAATTCAGGGGCTGATGACTTGGGGGAAAAAACTGTTGCCAATCTGGATGTAAGGACCTAAGTGCTACAGTACCTCCTACCAGATGGCAGAAGGGAGAACAGTTTACATGAGGGGTGTGTGGAGTCCTTCACAATGTTTATAGTCTTTTGCCTGCATCGAGTGTTGTAGATGACATTCGTGGTAGGAAGGAAGCCCCCAATAATCTTTTCCACTGACTTCACTATCCTCTGCAGGGTCTTGTGGTCCGAGGTGGTACAGCTTCCAAACCAGGCAGTGATGCAATTGCACAGGATCCTCTCAATGCATCCTCTGTAGAAGGTAGTGGGGATGAAGGTTGGGAGATGAACTTTCCTCAGCTTTCGCAGGAAGTAGAGGCTTTCTTGGCTATGAAGCAGGTGTTAAGGGACCAGGTGAGATTCTCTGCCAAGTGGACTCCAAGGAACTTGATACTCCTGACGACCTCAACAGTTGTGCCATCAGTGGACCATGGAGCGTGGTCCCCCAGACCCTCCTAAAGTTGACATCCATCTCTTTTGTTTTATTGATGTTCAGATACAAATTGTTGGCTCTGCACCAGTCCATTAGCGACTTCTCATTCTTACTGATAAGTCCCACCATGGCCGTGTCATCAGCAAACATGATGATGTGGTTTGAGCTGAGTTTAGCTGCACAGTTGTGGGTCAGCAGAGGGAACAGCAGTGGACTAAGCACACAGCACTGAGGGCCACTATGCTCAGTGTGATGGCCTTGGAAGTGCTGTTACCAATCTGGAACGCCTGAGGTCTCCCCAACAGGGTCGAGAATCCAATTGCAGAGGCAGGTGTTTAGACCCAGCAGGCTCAACTTAATTATCAGTTACTGAGGTATGATTGTTTTAAATGCCAAACTGAAGTCAATAAACAGCATTTGAACGTACGACTGTATGCTGAGTATCTGAGGTGGGGGGGCAGGGCTCCGCCTGATACATGTCAGAAATGTTCATTTACACAAGGTCCAACGTGTTCACCCCTCTTGTAGCAAAGTCCATATATTGATGGAATTTAGGTAGCCTTGATTTAAGGTTCGCCTGGTTGAAATCCCAGTGATAATAATCAGTCCATCAGAGTATGTGGTCTGAAGTTTATTTATGGTCCCATATAGTTGTCAGATCGCCTCCTTAGCGTTCGCACCTGGGGTGGGGGGGGGGGGGTGGTGGTGGGGTGTACATCCAACTAAGAGGACCATGGTGAATTCTCGTGATAATGGTCTACATCTGACAGTCATAAATTCCACCAGCGTTGAGCAGTGACTGGAGACTTATGCAGAGCCCTCACACCATTCCATGTTGATGCAAACTGCCATGGGCTTTACCACACAGAGCAGCTTCCCTGTCAGCCTGAAATAAAACGAGCCAGTCCAGCTGAATGGAGGTATCCAGGATCCTGTCACTGAGCCACGTTTCAATGAAGACCAAAGCACAGCACTCCTTCTACTCATGCTGCGCAGACCTCCAGAATCAGATGTTATCCATTTTGTTCACCAGGGAACAGACGTTAGCGAGCAGGATGGATAGGAGAGCTGGGAGTCAGGGGTTCACCTTCAACATAGCACGAACCCCTGTTCACTAACCGCACTTCCTTCACCTCGTGCACCACTTTCTTCTCCTCCACGATACCGAAGCATTTAGGCCTAATCCCCGCAGCAGCCTGTGGTCACGTAGATTGACCCACAGATCTTCCCAGAGGCGAGTAGATATGTTTCTAAATACCTTTAAATACTGTAAGCTGTAGCCATGACTGTAAAAACTGAAATTGCATAACTATATAACAATTTAGCTATACTGTTTAACTATAATTAAAAGAAAAACAAAACGACCTACTGGTGTCCTGGAGAGGCCACTGCGTCCGACGTCATATCGTCTCCAACCAACCTAACTACTGCTAGAGTAGTCCAAACCAAATCCCACTGCCCCCACCTGTTTCCAAGAGACTGGTTTTATTCTCGTGGTAAACCACTATATGTATATATTTACTGTTTGGACACACCCATTGGCTGACTGTACCTGTGGCTCCTCCCACTGAATAAAGGTGACTTCCACAGCCCCCACCCCAAATTCAGGACAGTCCAGCACCATGGATGTGCCTTTGTTCTTTAGTGAATAAAAGCTTATCGGTTTGCTCAACTTCAGTCTATTGAAGTCATTAGATCTTTTCACCCCACAGTGTAAAATGAAGATTCCCAGGAAATTTTCCTGGGAACCCTCCCATGAACCTGTGGTGTGAAAAGGTCGGCCTGGGAATTTTAAAGTGGTCTATCGCCCTACCACGTAGCTAGGGCCAAGTACCCGGGTAATTTTCCCAGCCCACCCTTTCCCTGTGGAATGAAAAGGCAAATGGTCAAGCAGGGGAAGTTAAACACTAGTTTTAATAGACTATATAACTAGGTCTTGCCTCTGTGCAAGCCTAGATCAGAAAGAGGAGCCTAGCTCTGGTTGGATTTATATACAAGGTCGTCAGGCCGTGGCCCTTGGTGACCTAGTAGTGTAATAGCATATCACCACACATTTATCCGGAATCCTTGGGGGACAGTGTGTTCCGAATTTCGGATTTTTTGCATTTCAGCACAAAAGCCAGTTGCCCCAGATTTAAGCCCACCTGAATTGTGCTGCCGAATCCACCCCTTTCCAGTCGCGCTGGCATCTCTCTCCACCTCGCCCACCTGTTGCGCTGCCGTATCTCTTCCCCCTCACCCACCCACCCAAGTCGCACTGCCGTCTCTCTCCCTGCCCCACAACCTAGTTGTGCTGCTCTCTCTCTCTGTCCCTCCACTGTACCAGCACCAGAAAAAAATTGCCAGGTTTTAGATGTCCAGATAAAGGATTGTGTACCTGTACTGTGCATAGAATTTAACATTTATGAATTTTCACCAGGCTCTAGTGAAAAGATAAATGGTTACCACTCAGGAAGGTTCTCAGTGTTTTCAGAGAGAGATTTGTTGCTCATTGGACACACACAAACTGACTCCCTCTGATCAACCACTTCAGTATCTGCCAAAGAAACTTGCTCCATCATGGATTTTCCAAATGATAACCTCTTCTTCCAGGTCACCACAGAGTTACTCTTGTTTGCCTTATTTCAGGAGAAACACTCTAGCCATCCATTTCCTCTTGTAAGGTCCACAATGGTTTTCACCAGGCTGAATTCAGAACTCACAACCTGTCTTCAAAATGGGGTTTCCAACAAGCTGCCAGCTTGTAATGTTACAGCCTCCAAAAGGCACAGCAGAACTCAGTTCTCTCTCTCTCTCTCTCAAAGAGAAGTCCTGTTTGGTCTTTTCTCTCACTCTGCTTGTAAAAACCAGAATGTCTTGCAGGGCTAACCCAGTCCTTGAAAGATCTTTATCAGCACTTCGAGCCTGGACTGTTTATTTGCACCTGCTTTTCAAAATTCCTTCCAAAACAGTCCCATTAGCTTTTGCAAAGCCACTGGTGCCTGCAAGACTGGCTTTAGCCAAGCTCTTGCATTTTAAATGAGATGTGAAGTATTACTCTGTGAAGGGACCTACACTAAACCCCCACAATCTATCTCTTTTAAAAAACGTATTTATATATAATATAAAATATAATATACCCCGTAACAGTACCAAAAATGGAAAGGAAGAAAGGGAAGGAAAATGCTCGCAGGTAATAATATCAGTTCTCATGCAAAAAGAAAGGAGTGAGCAAGAGAATTTGATATTAAATCATTCAGGCTGAGTTGTTACTCCTCAAGCTGAGATGTCCCTCATTGTAATAATAAGGGAGATCACAGACAAATTGGAGTGACATGATGAATTAAACCGGCAGACCTACTGAAAGCTCAAGATTATTCCTGAAGACTAAGTGAAAATGCTCAACAAATTAATCATAAAGTACATTTGATTTCTCTGAAGTAAAGAAGGCCACATTGTGAACCGTGTATGCAATACTCCGGTTTCCTCCCACCATTCGAAAAATGTACCATGGTTGCTACCATGCTGTATATCTAAATTAAATTTTAAAAATTAATTGCTCCTTAACAGCAACATTAGCTCATTGTGTCAAAACCAATCAGAGAAATTCCCTTTATCTACTTGTTCCCTCCTTAACATTCTCTGCTACCTGTACTAACTTTTCCTGTTGTTCCCAGTTCTAATGAAAGGTCCAAGTCCTGGAACATTAACTGTTTCTTTTTTCACCGATGCAGCCCATCATGATGAATGTTTCCTGTATTTTCTGTTTATATTTCAGATTTTAAGCATCTTCATTAAAAAAAATTCAGATGTTTGCATGGATTGAATTCTATTAAACAAAATATGGAGTTTTAGTAATATATAATGATGACTAAGAATCAACTTGATTGGAAGAGTAAAACTGTACTTGTATGACACTGTACTTTAAATATTTTATTATTTCATAATTTTGGGAAAGACTATGTCTTCTACAAATTAGAATGATGGCTTTAAATATCCAAAGCAGTAATTTGTAGAGCTGTTGATAGATTAATATTGGAAGAACATTAAAATGAAATAAATGTCCAGTTGTAGAGGTGATTTGTAAAATCATTCTTTTATTTTGTCAGGGTGATCAAGGAATTCCAGGTTTAAAAGGGTTATCAGGACCACGAGGCCCTAGGGTAAGCAATGCACAAGATTCCTTAATCTTCTTCTACAGTACTCTCCATAATGTTTGGGACAAAGATACATTTTTTATTCATTTGCCCCTGTGCACCACAGTTTTAAATTTGTATTCAAACTATTCACATGTGATTAAAATGTACATTCCAGATTTTATTCAAGATTATTTCTTTACATTTTGGTTTGACCCTGTGAAAACTATTGCACTTTTTATACGTAGTTCCCCCATTTCATACCACCAAATCGAACCAACCATGGAGAAGCACATCGATGCCACTATTTTCTAAAATGTCTGAGGAGATTTAGCATTTTGTTGAATATCAAACTTCTATAGGACTGCTGTGGAAAGTATAGTGATTGGTTGCATTATATCTTCGTTTGAAAACTTGAGTATCCAGGAATATAGAAGTCTGAAAAAAGTGGCAAATTTAGCCAAACCCATCCACTGAAGTCATCTATGTGAGATGCTGTCTCAAGAAGGCAGCCAATATCATAAAAGATCCCTATCTCCCTGGAAATAATCTCACTGCTACCTTCAGGCAGGAATCCAGCATCTCTAGTTTCAAGGACAGTTTTTTTCTCCAACAGCTATCAGGCTGGTTTTTTTTAATATTTAAATTTTTTTTATAACATACATGGAGTCAAAATGGCCTCACTTTCACACACAACCACATGGCACATAAAAAAATTCCTGTCTTAGTCCCACATCTGAAACACATCGCTGAAATTTCAGCTTTTGATCTATGTAACTTTTGTGGGGTAAGATAGAATTGATGTAAAAAATTATACTGAACCAGTCCCTATCTTGAATTTATAATTGATGTCTTTCTGAAATCAAGTTCAACTCCCATCTTTCCCTTGACCTCTGCAACCCTGGTTTTGCACTTTCGCTCTGGAGAACATAGAACATTTTTGTTATAAATTTGGATGTATTCCCCATCCAAGCCATTCGTTCCATTTCACTAATTTCAGATGGGATCAATGTTAGTCCCCATCTTTCTCTTAAGAATGATCTAAGCTGGAGAAAACAGAAGAAGGTCCTATTGGCCACTCCATATTTGTGTTTTAATTGTTCAAAGGACATAAGAGTTTCTTCCATGTAACAGTCCTTAATATATCATATAACTTTGTCATACCGTGAATTTAATATTCTATTGCCCACGTTCATAGGCAATAACACATTTTCACACAGTGGTACTTCTATTGATATCTCTACTTTTTTCCCTATACTGTAGCTAGCTGCTCCAAACTATGGTTCTGCGGAGCCTACAGCGCAGGAGAGGTCATAGCTGCATGCGGGTTAGCTCAGAAAGAGCATGCTGTTCCCAGAAAGAATGAAACAAACCCCAGTTGAGTGTAGTTAACACTGAGCTTCATTAGGCTCACAGCTCTGCTTTTATTCTCAAGCAGAGAGATGTGGTCAAAGCCCCCTCAATGCTGATTGGTGCATTTGCAATCTGCTTTCCTTGATAGACCAGTTAGGCTCCTTTAGTTGTTGCCAATTGGAGGGCAACGCTACAGGCCTTGTGCAGCCTGTTGGATCATTGCATTCATCCTTCATTTTGTGAGGCACCCTGAGAGAGCTGTGGGGGACTCCCACATGACCCCCCCCCTCCCCACCCCTTAACTGGTGATCAGAATGCTGTTATTCTTGGGAGGCCAACCTCCTTTGCAGGGGTGGGGGGAGGGTAGTCAATTGGCTGTGTATCCTGTCAATGGTAAAAGTCTCCTCGCGGCCTCCGATGTCAATTAAACAAGTTGTACCACTGTGCCGGATGACATGATTGGCCCCTCATAGGGTCCCTACAATGGGGATCTGTGCGCTTCATGTTTTACGAAAATGTGTGTGAAGTTATGAAAATCTTTGGGGACAAATTTGTGCTGCTGGCCATGGTCTTTGGGTGGTAAAGGGGCCAGGGTTCCCAACTGCTCATAGAGGTGCGCTAGGACTCCCCTGGGGGTGGGGGGGTTCTTTGGTTCCCTTTTTGGTGGCCAGGAATTTGCCCAGGATTTGCATGGTTTGGATACCTAAGAGGACCCTGGGTAACTCATCAACCCAGTTAGGGCCAGTGAGTCGGGCTATCAGGGCTGCTTTTAGGTGCCTGTGAAACCCTTCTACTAGCCCGTTTGCCTGGGGATGGTAGGCTGTAGTGTATTGTAGCTGTGTCCTAAGTGCTGTTGCTAGAGCTGCCCAAAGACTGGAGGTGAACTGGGCTCCAAGGTCTGAGGTAAGGTGCTCAGGGACAGCTAAATGTACCACTCATGTGTTGAGGAGTGCTCTATCACATGTTTCAGTAGATATTTCAGATCGGGGAATGGCTTCTGGCCATCTAGTACACCTGTCTACCTCAGTGAGTAAGTAGTGAATACCTTGGGAGATGGGTAAGGGGCCCATTATATCAATGTGAATATGGCTAAATCTGTGCCGCGGAGGTTCAGATGTTTGGAGTTGGGCTTTAGTGCATCTCTGGTACTGTGTCCATGTTCTGGCCCAATTAGTGACCTTTTTATGAAGGCTGTGCCAGATGTAACAGTTAACCACCATCTTGACCGTGCTCTTGATGGCAGGATGGGCTAAATTGTACACAGATTTGAATATTTGCCTCCTCCATGCGGTGGGGATAATGGGATGGGGCTTACCATTCGCGGTGTCGCAGAATAAAGTTGCATTCCCTGCACCGAAGGGAAGGGAACATCCTCGATACAGAGGCCGGTGATAGCTGTTCTGTAGACTGCAACATTGGGATCAGAGTATTGTGCCTCAGCCAGGCCTGGGAATTGATGCCTGGAGAGGTGGTGTGGACAGCCGGTATGTTTTGGCATTACAGTGCATTTGTCACAACATTCGCCTTGCCAGCAATATGTTCAATGTCTGTGATAAATTCTGAGACCTAAGGAAGCTGACATTATTGTCTGGTTGGCCAAGGGTCCGAGACCTTCCTGAAAGTGGTTTGTGGTCACTAAACACTTTGAATTTCCTTCCTTCCAGGAAGTAACTGTGTTGGTATGACATCCTATCACCTATGTATATATTTGTATATAGTGCTAATGATCGGCTGATCATATCAGACGATCAGGTCATCCGACTGTTACAGCCCATAACCCCTGCATGATATCCTCCCCATGTTCGGAGTCCAAAGAAAGGATGTACCATTGCTGTTCCCCTCCATACAGACTATGGACTATTAAGAACTCAGAAAAACCACCACGCTGTAACAAATTTTTTTTTTACCCACCCGGGGGTCAGTTCTCAAAAAAGGGGTGATTGTGATAGTATGGGATCCTATCACCTCTGTATATATTTGTATATAGTGCTAATGATTGGCTGAGAGCCGTAGCCACACCTACTGGCCAGGTCATAAAGGGCTGCACCTAACCAGATCCAGGTCAGTCTGGACTGGTTGACCTTGATGTACTACGCTCCACTCTTTTGGTAATAAAAGAGTTGGTTTGAATCTACATCCTTTGAGTCATTCGACGCACTACAGTAACAAAAATATCTCATGGCCAGGAACAGTGGCAGCAGATCTCTGTCGAACGCACTGTGTTTTAGTTCAGGTGGCCACAGGTGTTTACTGAAGAAGGCTAGAGGTCTCCAGTGACTATCAATTAATTGTTCCAATACTCTTCCGAATGCTATATTGGAGACATCAACCGTGAGGGAAGTGGGTGCCTCTGATTGTGGGTGGGCCACGACAGTGACATTTGCTAAAGCATTCTTTGCCTTTTGGAAAGCCTCTGAGGCTTCTGAATTCCATTCGAGATCTTTTTGAGTACCTGACATTAGAGAGAAAAGGGGCCGCATGATGTGGGCTGCTGCCAGTATGAATCTGTGATAGAAAGTAATCATTCCAGTGAATTCCTAAAGGCTCCTGTAGGCTGTGGGAAAGATTTAATGTCCTCTACCTTGGCTTATACTGTGCCTGTCAATGCAATAGCCCAGAAAGTTGATTACCTCTTTTACAAACTCCCACTTAGCTGGATTAATAGTTAGTCCATACTCACTCAGTCTATTGCACAGTTGTGGCTAGCAATTAGAATGTCGTCTAAGTAGATGAAAATAAAGTCGAGATCCTGGACCACAGTGTCAATTAATCATTGGAATGTTTGTGCTGCATTTTTCAATCCAAAGGCATCCTTAAAAATTCAAATAAGCCAAATTGGGTGATAAGGAATGTTTTCGCAATATCCTCTGGGAGGAGTGGGATTTGGTGATAGACTCGAATTAAATCTATCTTGGAAAAGATCCGTGCCCCTTGTAGATGTGCAGTGAAGTTTTGAATGTGGGGCACAGGGTAGCAGTCAGGCGTTGGGGCCTCATTGCTATGTTGGCATTCATTTCAAGAGGTATAGTGTATAAGAGTAAAGAGGTGTTGATGAAGCTCTATGGGGCACTGGTGAGACTTCATTTGAAGTACTGTGTGCAGTTTTGGGCCCCCTATCTTAGAAAGGATGTGATGTTGTTGGAGAGGGTGCAGAGGAGATTTACTAGGATGATTCCCGGAATGGAAGGGCTAACGTACAAGGAGTTTTTGGCAGCTCTTGGGTTGTATTCATTGGAGTATAGGAGTATGAGAGGAGATCTCATAGAGGCATTTCATATTTTGAAAGGTTTAGATAGGGTGCATGCGGGAAAGATATTTCCCTTGGTGGGTGAATCGAGGACAAGTGGTCATAGTCTGAAAATTAGAGTTTATCCATATAAAACAGAGATTAGGAAGAACTTCTTTAGCTAGAGGGTCGTGGATATGTGGAACTCACTGCCGCATATAGCAGTGGAAGCCAGATCACTGGGAGTATTTAAACAAAAAAAATAGATAAGTATCTCATTAGAGAGGGCATCAAGGGATATGGGGAAAAGGCCGGAAACTGGAACTAGTGTAGAGTAGCTAATGTAGATTTACAGAACAGACTCAATGGGCATAGTGGCCTGCTTCTGTTCCTTTGTCTTGTGATCTTGTGGTCCGTAGTCCCTGCATGGCCTCCACCCTCCTGTAGCTTTAGGGACCATGTTGATTGGGGAGGCCCATACAATGCCCAGCTCCTCCATTTTATGGAACTCCTCCTTAGTGAGGTTGAGTTTTTCTGGGGGAAGGCAGTGCGCTCTGCAATGAAAGGGCGGATCATCAGTAAGAATATGGTGTCTTACCCCATGCTTGATCTTGGATGACATAAATAATGGTGTCATAACAGTGGGAAATTTGGATATGATTCACATAAACTCGTTATCAACCGGAGTCACCGAATGCAGGTGGGAGGTGGCGGGTTCCTTCCCCTTTAGTTCGAGGGTCTGGAATGTTGTGGTATGCATTAATCTGTGGCCTTTAACATTCACTAGCAGTGAGTTGGCTTGTAGGAAGTCCACGTCAAGGAGTGGTTGTCGAACTGCTGCTTGGGTGAAGGTCCATTTAAAATGGCTGTTCCCAAAGCGGAGGGGGATAACTCAAGTGTAAGTATGTTCGAATTGTTGCTGGACTGTTGTGCTGTTGTGGATGTCAGTTTTGGTCGGGGGGGATCATGCTGATTTCTGCCCCTGTGTCCACTAAGAAACAGCAGTCTAAAAGGAGTTTAGGACATGGAGGCTGTTAAGGTGCTGGCCAACACAGCCATTAACGATGGCCGGCTTTTGGCATTTCCCAGGAATGTGCAGGGGGAAAGACGTCGACGTGCTTCTGCAGCCCACCGCTGATGATAATGACAGTATCGCTCACCAGTGGTGCCCGTTGTCCTTGTGGCTGGTCATTTGATTGGTCGGCGGTTGGATCTTTGCTGCCATTGCCTACCCATGTGCAGCAGTGCTGAAGCAGCGTCGTGTGTGATGGGCATGGACATCTCGTGGAGCACGAAAGCTGTTTCCCTCTTGACCAGCAGGGTGTCTACTTTCTCTGCCACCTTTCATGGGTTGCTGAAGTCATCTCCCTGGACGTTTTGTGGCAACCTTTCCAAGAACAGTTCCCTGAAACGTGAACAGGGGGCATGGCTATCAAGTAGGCCGAGCACGTCGCCCATTATGTCGGATGGGGCCCTGTCCCCCAAACTGTCCATATGCAGCAGACGGGCTAAACGCTTGTGTTCAGACAGTCTGAAGGTGCGCATTAAAAGCTCTCGGATGGTGTCTTACTCATCCTGCTATGGTGGCTTTTTCATGTGTGACATACTATGTTGTGTTTTATATTGTATATAGATATGATTTTGGGAGATAAATTGTGGCAGGTTTTTTAGCGTAGGTCACACACAAACACTTCAAAACAGATCTCATTTAAAATACTGGAGCTCTGCTCAAGCTGGACAGGCTGGCTCTGAATGCCTTTGCAAAAGCTTTGGGGAGTGCCCAAGGGATTTCACCAATGGATTGTTGTTTTGACAAGCAACGGATGTAAGAACTTGGAGGATTAAGTTCAGAGCCGCAGGCTGTCTGAGTGGAGGATGCTGTTTTAAGAGGGTCATGTGGTTTTCCAAGCAGAGAGAGTCAAACAGGCTTTTCTGTATGTGAGAGAGAGAGAGAGAGAGAGAGAGAGAGAGAATTCAGTTCTGCAGTTTTTTACAGTTCAGCAGCAGCAGCAGCTGGAACTGGAACACAACAAGCTGGAAAGCTTGTGGAGAAACCCTGTTTTGAAGATTGGTTGTGAGTGCTTAGTTCAGCCTGGTTAAAGACCTTGTG
This sequence comes from Narcine bancroftii, assembly GCF_036971445.1. Taxonomy (NCBI): domain Eukaryota; kingdom Metazoa; phylum Chordata; class Chondrichthyes; order Torpediniformes; family Narcinidae; genus Narcine; species Narcine bancroftii. Next base: position 127,418,702 of record NC_091474.1, on the reverse strand, counting down.
GTCCATAGAAGAGGAGTGACTGGCTGCCTAATGTTTCTCTTGAAATAAGTGAAACAAAAAGGAACTCTGTGGTGATCTGAAAGAAAGAGATTATCATCTGGAACACCCTGTTGGGGCAAGTTTCTTTGGCAAGACACTGACGTGGCTGATTAGAAGAGATCAGTTTGTGTCCAGAGAACAACAAATCTCTCTCCGAAAAGCAACAAGAACCTTCCTGAGTGGTAACCATTTACCTTTCAAACACCAAAGCCTGGTGAACTTCATAAATGTTAAATTCTATGCACAGTATAAGAATTGCCTGCAATCAGTAAACTTGGAGGAATGAGAAGTGAGATTGGACTGTGAATTAAAGAACTTTTCTAAACTTACATACACATTACATACACGTAAGCTTAGAATTAGAAGGGGGTTAAGTTAAGTTAATAATGAAAAATTAATGTTGGATTGTGGTGGCGCACATCCTCAAGGCAAACTGGCCCCGCTTGTATCGCCATGGGGAAATGGCATTGTCAGAGGTTTCGCTCTGACTCCAGCATCCCTTCCAGCGCGCACCCTGGGGAGTGATTATGATGTCTCAATGCACCAGGTGACTGAGCTCATGCTGCCCTTATAGGGGCATGCACACTGCCACAGTGGTGACCCTGATGAGCCCAGATGTTTTTCTGGACTCAAAACACCATGGATTCAGCAGAGGTTATCGCTGTCTCCATCAAGCTTTCCCCCATTTTTGGACCCACCGACTGAGAACGTGGTTCGGGCAGGCAGAAGCACCATTTCAACTCCTCAACATCTCCTCAGACGCCACAATGTTCTATCATGTTGTGAGTGCTTTGGACCAAGATACGGCAGCGAGGGTGGACGACATCATCCACCACCTCCTGGCTACAGGCAAGTACACCACCCTCAAAGACCTGCTGCTTGGAACTTTCGGGCTAACTCCCCAGCAGCAGACTTCCAGGCTCCTACACCTAGATGGGCTTGGGGACCGTAGTCCGTCGGCGCTGATGGATGAAATTCTGGCCCTGGCGGAAGACCACAAGCCTTGTTTTTTTCTTCCACCAGATATTCCTGGAACAGATGCCAGAGAACATCCAGTTGCTCCTCACAGTTGAAGATTTCTCGAACCCGAGGAGAGCACCAGCCTGTCTGGATGCCCTCTGGCGCACGAAGAGGGAGAATGATGCAGCCCTCAACCAGGTGGTACAACCAGGACCCAGCCAACCATAAGCCGCTCCCAAGACCAAGCCAGAGGAGCGCCAGTCATCCTAGTTTCTACCACCAGTGCTGGGTAGTGCAAGCCCATAAGTGCTGCCAGCCCTGCAGGTTTCAGGGAAATGACCAGGCCATCCGCCGTTGATGGCTGCGACGGCTGGCCACACAAACAGTCTTCTTTATGTGATGAACAGATCCACCAGCCACCAATTCCTGGTGGACACAGGGGCTGAGCTCAGCGTCCTTCTCCCCACAGCATTAGAGTCTCGAACCCAATCTCGAAATCCAAGCCTACAAGTGCCCAACAGCTCCACCATCAGGACCTATGGCACCCACAGGGCACAGATCCAGATTGGGAAGGAGAAGTTCCACTGGAGGTTCATCCTAGCATTTGTGGGCACTGTGCTGTTAGGGGCCGACTTCCTCAGAGCTCATGGCCTACTGGTTGACATGAAGGGCAAAAGGCTGGTCAACGCCCGAACATTCCACTCCACCCGACTGGAAACAGCAGAAGCCCGCAGGCCTGAAATCATCACTGTAGCCACTGCCAGGGACGAGTTTGACGAGATCCTCCACGAATTCTTCGCCATCTTAGATGCCACCCTGCCCCAACATGGGGTCTTCCACCACATTGCCACATAGGGCACCCCACTGCATGCTAGACCCAGATGGCTGCTGCCCGAGAAGGCACAGGAGGAGTTCTCCAAGCTCCAGGAACTGGGAATTATCTGGCGCTCGGACCACGCCTGGGCATCGCTGATCCATATGGTCCCGAAATCATCCGGGGGCTGGAGACTGTGCGGGAACTACTGTCAGTTGAATGATGCAACCATCCCCGACAGGTGCCTGGTGGCCCACATACAGGACTTCTCCGCCAACCTCCATGGCGCACGGGTCTTCTCCAAAGTGGACCTTGTGCGGGGATACGATCGGATCCTGATGCATCCAGACGGCATGGGTAAGACAACCATTATCAACCCTTTTGGCCTCTTTGAGTTCCTGCGTATACCCTTCGGTCTAAAGAACGCGGCCCAAACATTCCAGCGCCTCATAGACATGGTTGGAAAAGACCTGGATTTTGTGTTCATCTATCTGGATGATATTCTCATTGCCAGTCGCAACTGCGACGAATACAAAGCCCACCTCCGGACACTCTTTGCCTGGCTGGCGGACTTCGGCCTCACTGTCAAAGTGGCCAAATACCAGTTCAGCAAGGAGTCCCTCCAGTTCCTGGGGCACACCATTTCGGTGGCTGGGGCTGCACTGGCACCGGAGAAGGTAGCAACTGTTCAACGATTCCCCAAACCTTCCACCCTGAAAGGCCTCCAAGAGTTTGTGGGGATGGTGAACTTTTACCATCATTTCATCCCCGAAGCCTTGGGCACCGTGCACCCATTGTTCGTGCTCATGGCCACCAAAGAAAAGACTTTATCATGGTCAGAGGGGGCAGACAGGGCTTTCATCGTGACAAAGGAGGTTCTAGCCAGCGCCACGCTGCTGGTGCATCCGCGGCCTGTAATGCGCGTCGAAAGAACCAAAGACTTGTTGATCCAAACCAAGGCTTTTATTAACTAAAACACTGGAGCATATCACAATAGGTCGACCAGTCCAGAATGACCTGGTCTGGCTAGGAGCAATCCTTTAAGACCTGCCAGTAGGTGTGGCTACACTCTCAGCCAATCATAGTCATTCTACACTACCATCTGTACATATGTACATATACACATTGGTGATAGAATCTGTACTATCACAAAACCAGAGGCGCACACGGAGCTCTCCGTGGACGACTCAGCTACGGCAGTGTGGGGAGGGGGGTTCTGGAACAGTGGCTCGATGGACAATGGCGCCCTTTGGCCTTTTTCAGCAAACAGGTGCGTCCGCCAGAGATCAAATACAGAGCCTTCGACTGGGAGCTCCTGATGCTGTATTTGTCCATCTGCCATTTCTGCTACTTCCTCGAGGGCAGGCCATTTGCAGCCTTCATGGATCACAAGCCCTTCACTCAAGCACTGGCGATGGCCAAGGATCTGTGGTCCGCCGGACAACAGCACTATCTCTCGTATGTGTCTGAGTTAATGGCTGACATCCGGCACAGGGCCGGCATGGACAGTGTAGTGGCAGATGCGCTCTCCTGTCCAGCCATCAACACTCTCGCATCTGGCCTGGATTACGAGCAACTGGCTCAGGCACAGAGGAACGATGCGGAGACGCAGGCCTTGCGGACCGCCATCTCAGACCTCAAACTCAAGGATGTCCGGGTGCCCATCAGCCCAGACACATTGCTCTGCGACATCTCAACAGACACGCCCGGTGGTCCCGCCGCACTGGAGGGCAAAGGTCCTCAGTCTGATCCACGACCTCGCTCACCCAGCAGTAAAGACAACCGTGCGGTTGGTCACGGAGCAGTTTGTGTGGCACGGGCTGAAGAAGGAGGTGGCAGAACTTGCCAGGAACTGTACCAGGTGCCAGACCTCCAAGGTCCAGCGACATATGCGAGGCCCCATCAAGAACTTGGACCTGGCAGCTCACAGATCCACATTTTTTTTTTTAAATTTTTCTTTTTCACGCTATAAACCATATTCACCAAGATACATACAGACATCTTTCTTCTTAAATATATAGTGTCGTTTTCTCCCCCTTTTCCCCCCTCCCTTCCCTCCCTCCCTCACTCCCTTCCACATTTATTTAAAGTTCAATCTATAAGATACATTAAACCCGTTAAACAATGTTGTCACTTAATAAAAATAAACAAGAAATTTTACTGAGTCAGTTCTTTTCGTTATCTTCTCCTTCTGTCATTTTAGGTGGTGGAAGTCCACGGTAGGATTTCTCTATTATGTTTCATGTATGGTTCCCATATTTGTTCAAATATTGTAATGTTATTTCTTAAATTATATGTTATTTTTTCTAATGGAATACATTTATTCATTTCTATATACCATTGTTGAATTCTCAAGTTGTCTTCTAATTTCCAGGTTGACATAATACATTTTTTTGCTACAGCTAGGGCTGTCATAACAAATCTTTTTTGTGCTCCATCCAAATCGAGTCCAAATTCTTTGTTTCTTATATTACTTAGGAGGAAGATCTCTGGGTTTTCTGGTACATTGCTTTTTGTGATTTTATTTAATATCTGGTTTAGATCTTCCCAAAATTTGTTCACTTTCTCACATGTCCAGATTGCATGAATTGTTGTTCCCATTTCCTTTTTACAGCGAAAATATCTGTCAGATACTGTTGGGTCCCATTTATTTAACTTTTGTGGTGTAATATATAGCCTGTGTATCCAGTTATATTGTATCATACGTAACCTCATAGTTCCTGAGCATAACTTCTCCCATGTTTACTTCTTTATCTTTATATTTAAATCTTGTTCCCATTTTTGTTTAGTTTTACCATTTGTTTCCTCATTCTCCTTTTCTTGCAGTTTAATATACATGTTTGTTATAAATTTTTTGATTATCATTGTATCTGTAATCACATATTCAAAATTACTTCCTTCTGGTAACCTCAGACTGCTTCCCAATTTGTCCTTCAAGTAGGATTTCAGTTGGTAGTGTGCCAACACTGTATCGTGAGTTATGTTATATTTATCCTTCATTTGTTCAAAGAATAATAATTTATTTCCCGAGAAACAATTTTCTATTCTTTTGATCCCTTTTCTCTCCCATTCTCTAAAGGAAAGGTTATCTATTGTGAAAGGGATTAACTGATTTTGCGTCAATATTAGTTTTGGTAGTTGGTAATTTGTTTTATTCCTGTCTACATGAATCTTCTTCCAAATGTTGAGTAGATGATGCAATACCGGTGAATTCCTATGTTGCACCAATTTTTCATCCCATTTATATAGTATATGTTCAGGTATCTTTTCCCCTATTTTATCTAGTTCTAATCTAGTCCAATCTGGCTTTTCCCTTGTTTGATAAAAATCTGATAGGTATCTTAATTGTGCGGCTCTATAATAATTCTTAAAGTTTGGTAGTTGTAAGCCTCCTTGTTTGTACCATTCTGTTAATTTATCTAGTGCTATCCTCGGTTTCCCCCCTTTCCATAAGAATTTCCTTATTTTCTTTAACTCCTTGAAGAATTTCTCTGTTAGGTGTATTGGTAATGACTGAAATAGGTATTGTATCCTTGGGAAAATATTCATTTTAATACAGTTTATCCTTCCTATTAGTGTTAGTGGTAAGTCTTTCCAATGCTCTAAGTCGTCTTGTAATTTTTTCATTAATGGATGGTAATTGAGTTTGTATAGATGGCCGAGGTCTTTATTTATTTGTATACCTAGGTATCGCATTGCTTGTGTTTGCCATCTAAATGGCGATTCTTTCTTAATCTTTGTGAAATCCGCATTATTCATTGGCAATACTTCACTTTTATTTGCATTCATCTTGTACCCCGATACTTCTTCATATTCCTTCAATTTCCTATGTAATTCTTTTATTGATATTTCTGGTTCTGTTAAGTATATTATAACGTCATCTGCAAATGGACTGATTTTATATTCCTTCTCTTTTATTTTGATCCCTTTTATTTTATTTTCTGTTCTTATCAGTTCTGCTAGTGGTTCTATAGCTAATGCGAACAGTGAGGGAGATAGTGAACATCCCTGCCTTGTTGATCTGCTTAAGTTAAATTGTTTTGATATATATCCATTTACTGTCACTTTCGCCAATGGCCCCTTATATAATGCTTTAATCCAATTAACATATTTCTCTGGTAGGCTGAATTTTTGTAGTACTTTGAATAAATAATTCCATTCTACTCTGTCAAAGGCCTTTTCTGCGTCTAAAGCAACCACTACTGTTGGAGCTTTATTTCCTTCTACTGCATGAATTAAGTTAATAAATTTACAGATATTGTCTGTTGCTCGTCTTTTTTTAATAAATCCAGTTTGGTCTAGATTTATTATTTTTGTTACATAGTCGGCCAATCTGTTTGCTAATAGTTTAGCTATTATCTTATAATCTGTGTTAAGTAAAGATATTGGTCTATATGACGCTGGTGCAAGTGGATCTTTCCCTGTCTTTGGTATTACTGTAATTATTGCTGTTTTGCATGAATCTGGTATGCCTTGTGTTTTATCAATCTGGTTGATTACGTCCAGAAGGGGAGGAATTAATAAATCTTTAAATGTTTTATAGAATTCTATTGGGAATCCATCCTCTCCTGGTGTTTTATTGTTCCGTAGTTTTTTTAATACTCCTGTTATTCTTCTATTTCAAATGGTTTTATTAATTTATTTTGCTCCTCTGTTTGTAATTTCGGTAGTTCAATTTTAGTTAGAAATTCATCTATTTTGTCTTCTTTCCCTTCGTTTTCAGTTTGATATAATTGCTCGTAGTATTCCCTGAAGTTTTCATTGATCTCCGTTGGATTATATGTAATTTGTTTGTCCTTTTTCCTTAATGCCAATACCATTCTTTTAGTTTGTTCTGTCTTAAGCTGCCACGCTAGAATTTTGTGCGTTTTTTCTCCTAGCTCATAATATTTCTGTTTTGTCTTCATTTTGTTCTTCTCCACCTTATATGTTTGTAGTGTTTCATATTTTATTTTTTTAACTGCTAATTCTCTTCTTTTAGTTGTATCTTCCTTTATTGCTAATTCTTTTTCTATATTTGTAATTTCCCTTTCCAACTGTTCTGTTTCCCGATTGTAGTCCTTCTTCATCTTAGTTACATAACTTATTATTTGCCCTCTGATGAACGCTTTCATTGTGTTCCATAGTATAAACTTATCTTTCACTGTTTCCGTATTTATTTCAAAGTACATTTTAATTTGTCGTTAAATGAATTCTCTAAAATCCTGTCTTTTAAGTAGCATGGAGTTTAATCTTCATCTATACATTCTTGGTGGGATATCTTCTAGCTCTATTGCCAATAACAGGGGTGAGTGGTCCGATAATATTCTAGCTTTATATTCCATTTTCCTAACTCTCCCTTGAATGTGGGCTGATAACAGGAATAGGTCTATCCTTGAGTATGTTTTATGTCTACCCGAATAATATGAATATTCCTTTTCCTTTGGGTGTTGTTTCCTCCATATATCCCAAAAGTTGCATTTCTTGCATCGATTTAATTATAAATTTGGTTACTTTGTTCTTTCTGTTAGTTTTTTTTCCAGTTTTATCCATGTTTGAGTCCAAATTAAGGTTAAAATCCCCTCCTATTAGTATGTTCCCTTGCATATCTGCTATCTTCAAAAAGATATCTTGCATAAATTTTTGATCTTCTTCATTAGATGAATATACATTGAGTAAATTCCAAATTTCTGAATATCTCTGACATTTTATCATTACATATCTCCCTGCTGGATCTATTATTTCCTCTTCTATTTTGATTGGTACATTTTTATTGATTAATATAGCTACTCCTCTGGCTTTTGAATTATATGATGCTGCTGTTACATGTCCTACCCAATCTCTCTTTAATTTCTAGTGTTCCACTTCAGTTAGATGTGTTTCTTGTACAAATGCTGTATCAATTTTTTCTTTTTTCAGTAAATTTAACAGTTTCTTCCTTTTGGTTTGGTTATGTATTCCATTAATATTTAAAGTCATATAGTTCAACATAGCCATTTCATACTTTGTTTATCTTGCCTTTCCGTTTCCTCATCACCACCTTCCCTTCTTATCCATTTCTGCTTTCTTTTTTTGAACACATTATAAGACAACATTTCTAAAACATAAAATATTTCCTCTATTCTTATATCTAAAATTCCTTTAACCCCAATAGTCGCTCCCCTTTCTGAGTTGCCCTTTGTCCCTTGAATGGCAACCACATCTCCCCTCTCCATTTGGATTTGCGAATCCGCTCGCAATTGTCAACTGATTTTCTGCAAATTTTCGTGCTTCTTCCGGATCCGTGAATAGTTTGTTTTGCTGCCCCGGAATAGCTATTTTAAGTACCGCTGGGTATTTTAACATAAATTTATAACCTTTTTTCCATAGGGTCGTTTTTGCTGCATTGAACTCCTTCCTCTTCTTCAGGAGTTCAAAACTTATATCTGGATAGGAAAAAAAAATTTGACCCTTGTATTCCAGTGGTTTTTTTGTCTTCTCTTATTTTATTCATTGCCTTCTCCAATATATTTTCTCTTGTTCTATACCTTAGGAATTTTACTAGAATGGATCTTGTTTTTTGTTGTGGTTGTGGTTTAGGGGCTAATGTTCTGTGTGCTCTTTCTATTTCCATTTTTTCCTGTAATTCTGTCTTCCTAGGACCCTGGGGATCCATTCTTTTATAAATTATTTCATATTTTTGCCTTCTTCGTCTTCCTTAAGGCCCTCTATCTTTATATTGTTTCTTCTATTATAATTTTCCATTATATCTATCTTCTGAGCTAACAGCTCCTGTGACTCTTTAACTTTTTTATCAGATTCTTCTAATTTCTTTTTTAAATAATCTACTTCCATATCTATGGCTGTTTCTCGTTCTTCCACCTTGTCTTCTCTTTTTCCTATATCTGTCATGATCATCTCTAATCTATTCACTTTTTCTTCTGTACTTTTTCTTCTTCTTTTTATTTTACTGAATTCTTGTGACTGCCATTCTTTTACTGTTTCCATCTATTCTTTAAAAAAATATATCCATGTACTTGCCCTTCCCTTCATCTTCCATTTCTCTGTGTTCTTCCTCCTCTTCTTCTGAGTCCACTCCAAGATCTGTGTCCTTTACCTCTGTCTCTTCTGGTTTCCTTGTTGGGTTGTTTGTTTTATTTTGTTGGGTATTTTTGGTCTTCTTATTTTTATTAGAAGTGTCTTGGTGTTGGTCTTCTTCCTCTGGGTTGGTCATCTGTTGTTTCTTTGATTTCTTATTTTTATTCTCTTCCTTCTTGTTCTCGTTATTTTCTATGTTTTCCTCTTGCTGTTGTGTTGTAGTTGCCTGTTTCAGCTGTGGAGATCTCCTCCTCAGCTGGTCCCCCCTCCCGTCAGTGTTATTTTTGTCTTGCGCATCGCGCATGCGCGAATCCTCGCACATGCGCGGTTGCGCACTTTTGTTTGGCTCCGTGAGCCATTTTCGTAGTCCCAAGTTCGGGGCTTCGACTGACCTCAGGGAGCGGGCTTATCTCTCCACGGCGGGACTCCTCGTACAGGTAAGGCCTTCACCTTCTTCTTCCGACGTCTTTCCTTCTTCTTTTCTTCCCGTTGTTTTTGGTTTTTCTATCTTCGCTGCCATTTTCTCCACACTTTTATTTTCATTTTGTTATGGTTTTTATGTTTGTGCCTTTGTGTTTTCTCTATCTTTTTTTAACTTTTCTGGAGAGGGCTGGAGTTCCCCTACCGGCCACTACTCCATCACGTGACTCCTCCGCAGATCCACGTTGATGTCGTTGGGCCCCTGCCGATGTCCAAGGCCATTCACAGTCTTCATGGATCACAAGCCCCTCACTCAAGCACTGGCGATGGCCAAGGATCCATGGTCCGCCAGACAGCAGCGCCACCTCTCGTATGTGTCTGAGTTAATGGCTGACATCCAACATAGGGCCAGCTCGTTACCTCCTCACGTTGGTGGATCGGGCCACAAGGTGGCCGGACGCCATCCCGATTAAGGAGGCCTCTGCAGAGACATGAACCAGGACTCTGGTCAGCCAATAAATCACCCCTTTCAGTCCCAGCACACATCACTAGCGACAGAGGGGCGCAGTTCACATCTGCCCTATGGACTCAGATGGCGAATCTCCTGGGGGTCAAGTTCCACCACACCACAGCATACCACCCACAGTCCAACGGGTTGGTGGAGAGGTTCCACATGCACCTGAAGGCATCGCTTATGTCCAGGCTCTCCAGACCAGACTGGATGGACAAACTACCCTGGGTCCTCCTCGGAATTAGGACAGCATTCAAGAAGGACCTGCAGGCTTCAACAGCGGAGATGGTCTACGGTGCACTGCTTTCCCTACCGGGTGAGTTTTTCGGCCCAGACCCTGACACGACGGCCACCGACAGAAACCTGCTGGCGGACCTACGCATGCGACTGGCCTCCCTAGCTCCCCCACCCCTGGCACGCCACAGCACCCGGCCGTTTCATCTCACCAAAGAGCTCGACTCGGCCCAGTTCATTTTCGTGTAGAGGAGACCACAAGGTGCACCGCTACAGCGACCGTACGAGGGGCCATACAAAAGTCTTGCATCAGTACGGCGGAACCTTCACCCTGGAGATTGGGGGGAGACAGGAACTTTTTATGGTGGTTCTGGACTTACCACAGCCAGTAAGTGCACCCTGGGCAGTGATTATGATGTCACAATGCACCAGGTTACTGAGCTCATGCTGCCCTTAAAGAGGCGTGCTGAATTTGAATAAAAACAGTCGGTAACGGCCTTCCACTGCTCACACCACCACAGGATCCTGTTTTCATGTTTAAAGATAATTAAAAGCAACTTTTGTTTAAGTAACCATTTGTCTTGGTGAATATCTATTGCTGCTGGGTTTTGGTGTCCTCTGGGCTCGTAACACAAGAAATCTGTGATCTTGGCGGCTTGTGGCTTAGTCGAGGGCGCCCACCATGTGGTAGTAATGGGTGTTATAGGAGGTGATTTTCCTCGATTTGGTGGAACCATACTTTGGGCTGTACTGGCCAGAAATTCGACAGCTTCTATTACAGCATGTTGATTGAAGAGTCTGCCTCCATTGGTGGGTCCAGAGTGCCATCTGAACCATCGGTGTCACCAGTGTAGCTAGCTGCTACAAGCTATGGCTCTACGGAGCCTACAGCGCAGGAGAGGTTATAGCTGTATACAGGTTAGCTCAGAAAGAACATGCTGTTCCTAGAAAGAATGACACAAACCTCAGTTGAGTGAAGTTAACACTGAGCTTTATTGGGCTCACAGCCCTGCTTTTATTCTCAAGATGAGGGGCATGATCAAAACCCCCTCAGTGCTGATTGGTGTATTTGCAATCTGCTTTCCTTGATAGGCTGGTTAGACTTCTTTAGTTGTGGCCAATTGGAGAGCAGAACTATGGACCTCTTGTAGTCTGCTGGATCATCGTGTTCATCCTTCATTTCATGAGACAACCCGAGGCTGCCACAAAACATTGCTTGCCATACAATCTAATCATGTATTAGAATGGGGTTATCTGTCTTTTTCTTTAGTGATTTGAAACTCCATTTATAGATAAAGTCCTTTTCTTCCCCTTCCTCCATTGAGTAGATTCCCATTTGAACCCAAGACGGGGGTTGTCTTAAGTGAAGAAGACTGCGAGAAATCTAGCCTGTGCACCTCGGTAATTTTTTTTAAATCTGGAAGTCTAAGTCGTCCCAGCCCAATGCATTTCATGGAACCTTATTATTACATATAAACTGTCTAATATGGTTGTTTAGTAGCTTAAAATATTTTTAGGTAATGGAATAGGCAGCAATTGAAAAAGGTATTGCAGTCTTGGCATCACTTTCATTTTGACAAAAATATCCCTTCCCACCAAAGTAATCAGTAAGTCTCTCTATTTCTGTAGGTTGCTTTCTATCCTCCCAAGAAGAGAAATATAATTTACTTTGTACGGATTTTGCAAGTTAATGTCAGTTGTTATTCCAAGATATTTTATTCCATCCATCTTCCATTTAAATTTACTTCCTTTTTGGTATCTTTAAATTTCAAAATTTGTTAATGGCACTATTTCACTTTTATCCTTTTTTTTTGTAGCTTGATAGCTTTCCATATTTTTTTAGTGTTACTTGTAATTTTTCCAAATATTTAGCCAGTTCTGATAGGTACAATGGCAAATCATTGGTGAATAGTCTGATTTTGTTTTCTTCTTGTCTGACTTTGAAGCCCTTTATATTCGGATCCCTTTTTATTATCTCCACCAATGGTCCAATCGCTAAAATAAAAAGCACTGGGGACAGGGGGCATCCCTCTCAAATTAATCTACTCAGGGGAACACTGCCAAAATCTGATTATTTGTTATTATTTTAGCTTATGGTTTATGGTATAAAGTTTTTATCCAATTTATAAATGTTTCCAGTGTTTTAAGCAAAAAGGCCCAATCCAAACTGTTGAATGCTTTTTCTGCATCTAGGGAGACTGTAATACTTGGATTTCATTCAGATTTAGCCATGTGTATTATATTAAATAATCTTACTAGACTATTTGAGGAATGCCTTCCTTGAACAAATACTGCTTGGTCTGTATGCATCAGTTTGGGAAGTATTGGCCTAACCTAATGCTTTCACTAGTATCTTATAATCAGCATTTAACAGGGATATTAGTCTGATTGACAAAGTTTTTTATGGGTTCCTGTTCTTTTTTGGTAACTCTGTAATAATCACAATTGAGAATAACTCTGGGAGGGTCTGTGTTTCCATAGTTTGGCCCTGGACATCCATTAAAAGGGGCAGTAATAATTCTTTGAATTATCTATAAAACTACTATAGATTGAAATACTTGTTATTTGAATTTTTATGTATAATTGTATACCTAATGTGAAATAGAATGTGATGTCAATAAAAATTTACATTGCACATTTGGAAGAGAAGTTCATGATGTTGTACATGGAACAAATTCTTGTTACTGATGTATACTGTCGTATAGAACGTTCCTTGAAACTTAAAAATTTCACCATAAAATCAGATACCCAAGCCTTGTTGGCAAAGTCTCAATACCATCGCTATCTTTCAGCCAGCTCCAACACAATCTTGTGCCTGCCCTGTTAGTTATTTGCGAAGTCTCAGTGCTCCTCCGTGGGGTCCGACTGCCATCGGCTCTGTACAGGCTTTAAACAGCCTATTACAGGAGCTGACAGTGGTTTATTTTAAAATATACAAATAAAATTGAAACCTTTACATGGTAATTTGTTATTAAAATATCGTGATTTGCTTTTAACTGCCAGATTTGAGTTCATCTTAAACAGAGGGTATCACTAAAAACCATAATTTTAGATGGAAATTCCAGGGTCGTCCTATTCAGAGTCGTCCAAAATGACAGCATAAACGGTATTTTATTGTTGACATCTCTTTTTATAACACTTTACTTGTTTGAATACTGTGTACTTTCATTGTATTTCAGGGTCCTCAGGGCTCCAAAGGAAAACCAGGCCAACATGGTTTTGTGGGAAAAAAGGTATTTGGGAGTCCATTTCAAAGAATTTTTAAGGCTATTGCCTCAAAAGCATAAATATATTTTTAAAAATCTAACATTAGTAATGTATTTTGTTCAAGGGTGCAAAAGGTGACAAAGGTTCTCATGGCTATCCTGGATTAAATGGTCTTCCTGTGAGTTTGAATGATTGAAGGCTTGATTTTGAAATGTATCACCAAAAGATATACACAGTAATGTAACAGCAATCATGCATTTTAATTCATAGGGACAGCGAGGTGAAAGTGGAAAAAATGGCCTGGCTGGGATTCCTGGCATAAGGGTTTGTTACATGTTTGATTGATTTCAATCCTATTACACATTTATTGATCATGGGAGAATTTTATTTTATATGATATCTTGTATGTTCCTGAAAATTTCACTAATGAGTGTATTATTTTTGATGTGCAGTCACTGTTGTCACAGAGGAAAACAAGGAGTTAGTTGTTTTATGCATAGCAAAGTCCAAATGAGCATTGATGTTTTTTTTTTCATAATTTAAAGCATTCTGTTGAGGTAGGATTCTAATATTGTTACTCAGTACTTCAGGCTACATAGGCTAACGCGAATTTAAATGGACACCATGAATTAATGAGAACTGTGGAGGTAGGATTCTAATATTGTTACTCAGTACTTTTGACTGCATAGGCTAATGCGAATTTAAATGGACACCATGAATTAATGAGAACTGTGGAGGTAGGATTCTAATATTGTTACTCAGTACTTTTGACTGCATAGGCTAATGCAAATTTAAATGGACACCATGAATTAATGATAATTAATTCAAAGAGGAAAAAATACAGGAGGTGCTAATCAACAGAGGCCTTTTTTGTCTGTGTTTGGCAAGAGGCCTTGAAATTTCATAGACTCTGGAGATCATATTAATGAATATTAGACTCTCAAAGCTGCTTCCTCAAAACTATTTTGTTTTCCACAACTGACTTGTTTGTCCTGACAGTTTGATCTTATGAATCACAGTGGAAGGTCTGAGATAGTGAGTGAAAAGTAGAATACAGAGAGTATGATTTTATTATGTCTTTTACTTAGCATGCTCCATCGGTAGGTCTGATATATTGACAGCCACATATTTTGGGACAAATTGGCTCCATCTAGGTTATTGGATCTAATTTTGCCTTCACCATCTCTTAATCTTGCGCCAAGAGCAATACTGAGCATTGAAGTGGTTTTGTTTCGATTTTACACTTTTAAAGTTGGTCACAAAGTATCTCAGAGAACTGTTAAGAAGCAATTACTTAATTCTTTATGAAAGTAATGAGTCTATAGTATCATATAGGAAAAAATGATTAAGTTTGTCCTTCCCTAAAAGACATCAGTAAGTTAGATCAGATTTTACAATGACAAAAATATTGATTAGACTTCAGTTAGATTATTATATTTAAACCTGTTCATTACACTTTAATAGGATGTTAAGGCCAGAGAGAAGGTGCAGTACAGAGCCACTAAATTAATAGAAGAGAATCCACATTCCAGATCCACCATCTTTGCTACTCTGCAACATGAATGCTACCACCAAATGCACCATTCTCCTTCCTCCCCTGTCAGCATTTTAAAGGGATGGTTCCTTCTACATTAGTCTGGTGTATGCCAAAATCTTAACCATTTACCCTCTTCATTTTCAGTTTAATTTAGCTTGCAAGGGAAATAAATGTAACCTTTTCTCCTCATCTCCAGGTTTCCAAGCAATTCTTCCAAGTAAAATAGTGATTTCCATTAAAAAAATTTTAAAAATGCAAATGCTGGAAATCTGAAATAAAAACATCAGGCTGGAAACATTTGGCAAATCAGGCAGCATCTTTGGAAAGAGAAACAGAGATAATGTTTCTTGTCAGAAACATTCATCAGAACTGGGAAAATGAGAAAACAAGCACATTTTGAATTGTGGAGAGAGTGAAGGAGAGATGGATAGGACAAAGGGAATATCTGTAATAAGTTGAGGCCAGAGTATATGAGGTTTCCACTATTTACTGAGCCATCTGATCAATAAATTTATGAGGCAAGTGGAGAGAAAAGGGACAGATGGAGATGTTAAAGCTATGAAATGCAGGTCATAACTGAATTTGAAATACAAAACCAAAAGGAGAATGCTGGAAATGACCTGTAAATCAAACTACATCTATGGAGAGGTAAATAACAAATGGATAACCTTAATGCAGACTGACCAATTCTGATACAAACAGAAATAAAAAGCTATCTGAAGTAGCAGGATCCCCACCGCAAGCATTTATAGCCTTGTGCTACTTGAAAGAAGACACACACTCGTAGTGTAGTCAGGTTAAGCTCTGAATTTTATTAGGGCACAGGCCCTACTTTTATACTTGCACTGTTCCTTCCGAGGTCCCCCTTGGCTGATGTCGCAACATGCATAACAAAGCGGGTTTCCTGCGCAAATATACTGTCCTATAACAATGCCTTTCTTCACTGTGCGCTGCCTCTGCCTGTTGGCTGTGCAGCAAGGTCCATTTTGGGATCATTGGCCTTAAAGCTGCCCTTGCCATTCACCCGCTGGTTTGCTTGTTGGGGCCAGTGCTGCGGTGTGGGCTGCTGGCCTTTGGTTGTGCTTGCTGCCTGGAGTGCTGGCTCAATCATAGCCGCGGGAGGGCCGCCAAATTACCTCCCCCCCCCTCCAAAACCGATGGTATTGTCCTTGTAATTATCCTTGATGCCCATAGGCAAAGTCTCTGCAGCCTTCAGCGCCCTGTCTCTTCGGTGTTCTGCTGATGTCTCGACTGGGTGTGCCGGGTCCAGGTGTGCCGGCTTCAGCCTGTCTGTGGTGAAGACCTCTGTCTTGCTTCCACCCTCCAGCTTGAACGTGGCTCCATTGTTGCGGATGACTCAGAACGGACCCTCGTATGGCCTCTGAAGCGGTGGACGATGTGGACTCCTGCTAATGTAAACATACAGTCCTGCAGAGTTTTGGGTATGTTGGCTCTCGCTTGTCCGTGCCTGGAATGTAGAAGCAGGGCCAGGTTGCCGATTCTTTCCCTTAGCCTGCTGAGGAACACTACAGAGTCGTCCTGCTGTCTGCCTGAGGATGATACGAATTCTCTCAGGACCACCAGTGGAGCTCCATAGATGAGTTCAGCCGAAGAGGTGTTGAGATCCTCCTTGGGTGCCATGCGGATGCTCAACATTACCCATGATAGCTCATCTACCTAATTGGGTCCTTGGAGTCTGGTCATGAGTGTGGTTTTGAGGTGCCTGTGGAAGCACTCCATTAACCTATTGGACTGTGAGTGGTCAGCTGTTGTGTGATGTAGCTGGGCATCTCGCATGCTGGAAAGGTCAGACCACAGACTGGAAGTGAACTGGGACGGTGACCCAAACCATGCCACCCAGTACGAGTTGAGGGCCCTGGCGCATGAGCTTGTTGACATGTCTGCCAGCAGGACTGCTTCTGGCCACTTGGAGAAGCGGTTGAGACCATCATGAACAGATAGCGGAAGCCCTGGGATACTGGCAAGGGTCCTAATATGTCCACATGGATGTTGTCAAATCTTCATTCTGCAGGCTCGAAGTGCTGAGGTGGGGTCTTGGTGTGCTGCTGTACCTTAGTTTTTTGACACTGCGTGCACCCCTTCACTCATCCGCTGACCTGTTTCCACAATCCATGCTACACGTATTTTCTGGCCACCAGCCACATGGTGGTTCTGATGGATGGGTGAGCCAGTTCGTGGATGGAGTCGAAAACCTGTCATCTCCAAGCTGCCAGGACAATGGGTCTGACCTGACCGGTGTCTACGTCTCACCTCTGCCCATTGGGATGTCCTAGAGCTGCAGTCCTGATAGGCAGTCCTGTATTGGAGCATTTCTGCTGCGTCTCCGCCAGTGCCACGAAGTCCACTCTCCTTGATAGTGCAATACTTTGCCTGGACATTGCATCGGCCATCACATTGACCTTGCCAGAGATGTGCCTTACATCTGTGGTAAGACAAGTGTCATTGCTAGTGGGCTGACTAGGGATCTGAGATCTTAGCCAAGGCAAAAGTCAGGGACTTGTGATCTGTGAAAGCCATGAAGGACCCGCCCTCTATGAAGTACCTGAAGTGGCAGATGGCTAAGTACAGCGCCAGTAGCTCTCTGTCGAAAGAGCTGTACTTCATTTCTGGAGGCCACAGATGTTTGCTGAGGAAGTCCAGTGGCCGCCAATTTCCTTCGATCTGCTGCTCAGGAACTCCGCTGATCACCATTCTTGAGGCATCTACTGTTAGGACCGTTGGAGCATCTGACCTGGGATGCGCCAGGAGAGTGGCATCCATCAGGGCTTCCTTGGCCTTCATGAGCCTCCTCATCCCAGGTGATGTCCTTCATCTTGCCTGTCATCAGGGCGACCAAGGGCTGCATGATCCGGGCAGCTGAGGGGATGAACCTGTGATAGAAATTGATCATCCCTACTAACACCTGTAGTCCCTTGGTCGTGTTGGGTCTGGGGAACTTCTGGATGGCCTCCACTTTACTAGGTAGTGGTGGGCTCCTTCCCTGGTTATCATGTGGCCCAGGAAATCGATGGCCTACAATCCAAAATGGCATTTGGCTGGGTTGATCGTCAGGTGGAACTCACTCAGTCAGATGTAGAGTTTGTGGAGTGTGCCATATGCTCCTGTTGGTTCCTGCTCACCACCAGGATGTTATCCAGGTACACGAAGATGCCATCCAGGTCTCGGGCCACTCTGTCCATTAGTCACTGGAAGGTCTGTGCAGCGTACTTTAGCCCAAACTGCATTTGGAGGAATTTGAAGAGGCTGAACAGGGTGATGATGGCAGTCTTGGGGATATCATTGGGGTGTACTGGGATCTGATGATATCCCCGCATGAAGTCCACTTTAGAAAATATCCTTGCCTATGCAGGTAGGCCGCAAAATCCTGAATGTGTGTTATGGCCTCGTTGAGCTGGCGGTAGTTGCTGCATGGTCTCCAGCACCCAGTTGCTTTGGGTACCATGTGCAGGGGAGAAGCCCATGGGCTGTCCAACCGCCATACGATGCTGAAGTCCTCCAGCTTCCTGAATTCCTCCTTTGTCAATTGAAGCTTCTCTGGAGGAAGGTGTCTTGCCTTTGCATGGAGCAGCAGGCCCTGGGTCAGGATGTGGTGCTGCACAGCATGTTGGGGCATCACCAAGGTAAATTGGGGGGTGAGCACTGCAGAGAACTCGACCAGGACCCTGGCATACTTGTTATCGGGTCTCTGTACAGAGTCCAGGTGGAATGCTGGGAGCCTGGCGTCTTTGAAGGGGAAGGTTTGAAAAGTCTTGGCGTGGACCAATCTCCTTCCCTTGAAGCCCATTAGCAAGGTGTGGGCACGCAGAAAGTCTGCCCTGAGGAGTGGCTGTTCCACTATGGCCAGCTTGAACATCTACGAGAAGAGGCTGCCTCCCAACTATAGTTGGATCTTGTGGGTACTGTAGGTCCGAATCATGTTGTTGTTGGCAGCCCTCAGCGTGGGGCCTGACTGCTTTTCCTGGTGTCCTGTCCTGATGGGGGCAGGACGCTGACCTCTGCTCCTGTGTCCATGAGGAAGCGTCGTCTAGACTAGCGGTCCAAAATGTACAGGAGGCTGTCTTGTTAGCCAGCTGTCATGACCATTAGTGAAGGCTGGCCCTGGCGTTTCCCTGAAATGTACATGGAGGCCTGCACTGGCAGGCTCCGGCATCCCATCTCTGGTGGTAGAAACACCACTGGTCATCTAGATCACCTCCGCTGGGGCGCTGCTGTTCTCTCAGTGGCTCTGGGTGGGTCTGGCTGAGGGGTTTAGTAATGAGCCCCACGGACACCGAGCACTCTCTCTTCTGTTTTCACAGAATGTCCACTTGTGCTACAATGGGGGGTTGCTGAAATCTGCGTCAACCAGGAGCAATTGGATGTCCTTGGGCAGTTGCTGCAGGAAGAATGCCTGCTCAAACATGATGCAGGGCTCGTGTTTGCCCAGGAGGGCCAGCATCTCGTTCATGAAGGCTGATGGGGTCCTGTCCCCTAGCCCATCCAGATGGAGCAGATCTGCCCCTCTCTCACGCCGTGAGAGCCCAAAGGTCTCAATCAGCAAGTTCTTGATGGTGGTGTACTTGCCTTCCGATGGGAGCTCCTTGATGAAGTTGACCACCCAGCCTAATGTGTCCTGGTCCAGGGCGCTCACCACGGGTGGATTCTGCTGTGATCTGCTGGATCTGGAAATGTACCTTAGCTTGGTCACATCACAAGCTTGAGAGCGATCATGTTGAATTACTGCCTGTTCACTTATCGCTGGGTTTAGATGCCGTCTAAAATGAGGGGGTCACCAATTGTAGCTGCATGCTACTTGAAAGAAGACACACACACATAGTGTAGTCAGGTTAAGCTCTGAGTTTTATTAGGGCTCAGGCCCGACTTTTATACTGCACTGTTTCTTCCATGGTCCCCCTTGGTTGATGTCGCAATGTGCATAACAAAGCGGGTTTCCTGCGCGCGGGTACTGTCCTGTATATCAATGCCATTCTTCACTGCACGCTGTCCCTATCTGTTGGCTGTGCAGCATGGCCAGCACCATTTTGGGGTTGCTGGCCTTTAAGCTACCCTTGCTGTTCAGCCGCAGGTTCACTTGTTGGAGCTAGTGCTGCTGTTCAGGCTGCTGGCCTTTGGTTACACTCGCCGCCTTGAGCGCCAGTTTGATTGCCATGGCAGCGGGCTGCCGTACATTCTAATTTTACCATCCTTTCCCACACTCTCTGCAACTTAACATTAACCAATTCTCTTTATGCTGATGCTGACTGGCCTCCTGAATGTTTTTAGCAAGTTATAATTTGAGATTTATTGTGCTGTTTTCACTTCTCAGGCTGTGATGTCCTCTGAACTGGGGAGTTCAAATATTAGTCAAGTACTGTATTTTTATGCATATAACACACACATTATATGCATATTTTACAAACCAAGTACATGTTGAAAGAATGTCCACAATTAATAGCGGATGTGCGAAAGTTGAACTGGCGGTTTATAGTGAGGGTGGGAATATTAGAGAGTGTGGGAATTTCATAGCGGCATTAAAAGAACGCACACAATTAATAGCGGCCATGGGAAAGACACGCCAGCAATTTATAGCAAGTGTGGGAATATTATAGTGAGCATGAGGATGTAATAGCAGCAATGAAAGAATGGGCACTATTTATAGTGGGCGTAGGAAATTTTGATCTTGGCTACATCTCTGTACTGAATACCATGGTATTCCTATAAATGACATTCTGGCTAGGGCAGATACTGGTATGTGCTTTGTCTCACATCTTATTTAAATACAAATTGCTTTTGCCAGTCAGAGTTTAGAATACTACACCCATGTGTTATATATGTGTGCCCGTTATACAAAAATATTTTTACACAATTTATGATTTTCTGCACACTATATGCATGTGTGCTTTATTCGAGTGAAAATACAGTAATTGCTTTGTAAAGGGTTTCCAGTTGCAGAGAGGGAGAACAAAAAATATCCATAATTGGTGGAGACCAAGGTTTTTTTGAGATTATGATTACTTTTGATGCCTGCAGTTAGATAGAGGAGAAACATAAATGAAGTAGCAGATCACTGACACTTCATCCACCTTGGAGCTCACAGCATGGTCACTTCTATATTACAAGAGGACTTGAGCTTCCAGTTACCTGTCATTTTAATTATCTCTCTCACTCTGACATCCCTGTCTTTGGACTAATAATGTCCAACATAAGCTCACAAACTGGCAACTCAGTTTCCAACAGGGCATATTGTAGATGTTATGGCTCAGTATAAAATATCAGGCAGGCAACATTTTCTGTCTGTGTTAGAGTTAGCTGTCTTAGTTGTGTGGTTATCCAAATGTAAGTCATACTTTTTTCTCTCCACATGTTGCTGAATCTGATGAGTGTTTCCGACACTTTCTGTTTTTATTTTCTATCCTCTCATTCCGACCCCTTTCTGCAACTTAAATCTCGTGTTCTTAATTCTGATGAAGGATCATTGACCTAAAATGTTGCCTCTGTTTTTCTTTTGCAGATAGTGCCTGACTTGCTCATCATTTCCAGTATTTTTGGTGTTTGTTTCAGATTTCTTGCATTTTCAGTTTTTTTACATTACTTTGTTCGATAGATTCCTGTGGAATTTTAATCTCATCAAGCTGATTGAGCAGTTAGTTATATTAAAGAATTCTCACACCAAGCCAGGAAGGTTAAAGAAGACATTTCCACAAATTCTTCAAGCAAAATTTTAAAAATACATGTAAAATTTAAAATACAAGCTTATGTCTCCTTAATAGACATTATATATAAGATTTTGAAGGTGAAATTACAGTGCATGCATGTAAAATTTCTAGTTGCAGAGAATTTATTGTGTTGGAGAAGACAACAAATCTGCGGGAAAGTGGACATGCTAACTTACAGGGACTACCAGATTTCCATATTAAACTACACATGCATATAAATTTCAAAGTTACTCAGATATAGTTTTATGACAAAAGCTGATACTGCTAGTTTCACCATGAGTTCAAATCCAAGCCTGGACAGAACTCAAATATCACCACACTACTGATATAATAAATCTTTCCCAAATCAAGAAACTATTGACAAAGTGGAATAAAGAGTTTCAATGAGTATGATTAATCACTGATAATTTTATGTTTATACATTGTTCATATTTGTTGCTGCCAGTGAGTGAAGGTGCAAATGATTTTGCATTATATTGTTAAAGTGCATTCCTATAATGAACCTGTAAAGTATTTTAGAAACATAGAAAAGTTATCATTTTTTCCCATTGTTAGGGAAAACCTGGAGAGGTTGGTCAACCGGGAATGGATGGAATGTCAGGGCAACCTGTAAGTATATTTAAAGCATATTAGCTGGAAATTGATTTTGCTGGTGAGCAAAGTTTTTTCTTTCTTCAAATGCAATATTGATGAAGCATTTTGTGGTAGAGCAATTCTGATATAAGTGACCCATCAACCTGTTGTAGAGTGGCAAATAGCTCAGCTGATGAAATCCTTCATTTAATATGCATCTAAACAAGGTTCTTATGCTGATAAGTTTTGCTATATTTTAAAGCTGCATTATTTTATCTGAAAATCTTCGGCAGTAAAGTTCGGCATGAGACTGAGCCACCTAGTACTACGGAACTAGAGAAGGACACTAGGTAAACCACAGATCTTGGCAGAGGGTTTGATAAAAGTAAAATGGTTTGATATTGGTTGAATGGTTGAGAGAGGACCTATAGGGAAGAACAGTGAAGTCACTTAACCTCTCAGTAGCTTAAAGGACATGCAGAGAGATGGAAACAGTATTTGCACATGCTATTTGATGATGGGTTGCATACACAGATTTCCTCTGAGAGAGAGGACTTTGCACACCCTGACCGATTCGGCTTGGATTCTTCAGAAGCCAGAATGAACTGAAGTAATCACTGAAAGTTTAACTTTCATCTTTTCTGTGCAACGGCATCGGTCTGGATTAATCCACTGATTCCATTGTATCCCTATTGCCCTGTTCCATCCCTTACTTAATTCCTTAGTTTCCTTTCTGCCTGTTGCCACTGACCCAAGCAGCCCAATATTCATCTTCACAAAATGTGAAAGAAGTGTATGGAACTGCAGAGGACCTGGATGATTTGCCAAATTGGACAAAACACAGTTCGTGCCTCCTGTATTCCTTGCATGTTTTCCTATTTCATCCTTATCAAAGCTAAAAGCTTTGGTTAAAAATATGATTACCATTTTATTATGACTATCATAGTGCAAATCTGAAATACTTTCTCAAATTTAGTAGAATGGTAAAGTAGTACTAACAATAAATACTAACAATACCGTTTAAAACTTGTATTTCAGTGTGTCCTCAGTTAGTTACAAGTGCAGAATGAAACAAAATGTAGTTCAAGACATAACAATTGCTACAGTGGTGCACATAAGTGCTGGAGAAACTCAACAGGTCATATTGCATCCATGGAAAGCAGAAGGCAATTCAAGTTTTGGGCCCAAGCCCTTCTTCAGGTGTGGCTTAGGCCTGAAACCGTGAGTGCCATCTGCTTTCCATGGATGCGGCATGATCTGCTGAGTTTCTCCAGCATATTTGTTTACTGCATTGGATCCCAACATCTACAGACTTCTTGTTTACCCACCTAAAACTACTGTTCTGCCTTTTTGGATTGACTTTATTTTCGGCTGATCAATCTAAATTTATACAGTAAGAGGGAAACATGCATAGAAAATGCATACTGAAGTTTGGCAATTCCAGTCAGAGAAACCACAACCAATAATGTCTACCACATTAGCAGATACTAATTCTGTGATCCCATATATGACATATCTGCAGGAAGCATGGTTTAGAAAAAATGTTGGCAAAAGTTTTGTCTTTTTTATGAACCATGTTGGTTTAGCAGTGTGGGGGTAAAACACAGGACTCTGTTGACACTGTGGTTAAGTGAAAAAACACACAAATGCTGAAGAAACTCAGCAGGTCAAACAGTGCCTTTATATAGCAAAGGTAAAGATACATCACCAATGTTTCACACCTTAATGAAGGGCTCAAGCCCAAAATGTTGGTGATGTATCTTTACCTTAGCTACATAAAGGCTCTGTTTGACCTGCTGAGTGTCTCCAGCATTTGTGTTTTTTTTTGGTTTAGCAGTGTTATCTTTTGATGAAATCTTAATTCCTACAAAGATATATATCACCAATATTCAGAGTTTTTTGGGAATGATGAGCAGAAAGAATATCTGAAAGTCAACTTTTTTTAAATTCTGGAGGCTAGATCTTGAGTTGTAAATGAGAGCAGGAATAGAGAAACGTGAAAAATTCAAAGGGAAGAGATCAGCATGTTTTAAAGTAGGGGCTGAGTAGTTGTGACGTAAGGAAGACAATCATTTCTTTATTACAACTGGATGTCTGAAATAACAATATTTTGCTCTAGTTTCAAGCACAATATAATAGAATTTCATTTTTTTAGCAGATTGTGAAAATCTGAATCTTGCATGTTTCAATCGTCTCCTCTCATTCTGCTAAACTCCAGCAGATACAAGCCAAGCCAATCTAATCTTACTATATAGGACATCTCATCCTTGCCAGAATTTTCCTAATGAACTTTCCTGAGCCTCATGAAAATACTTCCAAAAGTAAGGAGACCAATATTATATACATACTTGAAATGTGATCGATGCCAGTGCCAATATAACCTCCCGACTTGTGTATTGGATTTCCCTCATAATAAATTATAGCATTCTATCAGCTTTCCTAATTACATACCAACCAGCCTTTTGAGAACCATACTCTAGGTTACAACAATCCATCTGAAATTTAAAGCAATGTAATGTCTCACCTTTTAGTTAATCTGCTATTTTCTTATTTTCCCTGCCAAAATAAAGCATTTCACATTTTCCCAGATTATACTTTATTTGACAATTAGTATCTGTGCCCTTTGTACCTTTATCAAATCATTTTTATAAATAGTAAAAAGCTGAGGTCCCTGCACTTATCCTTGTACATCTTGCCAACCAGAAAATGACCCATTTCTCCCTATTTTCTGCTTCTTGTAAGCCAGCCAATCTTCTATGCATGTCAAGTGTTACCTTCTGATCCAGCAGCTTTTGTTTCCCACAGTATTCTTTGCTATGGTAGCAGATGGTTTAATTAAAAGTTTCTTGGACTGCAGGGTGTTCACAGTGGAGTTGATATTAATATTTACTTCTGACATAGGAGGCCATTTGTCCTGAGTCTATACTGGAGCTCAGAGCAATTCCATCAATCCAATTCAATCAAATATTTCCCAGTAACCAATTCTCTCACACATGCTTATTAACATTCTTCTGAGTCTCCCATCAGCCAGCTAGGTATAGTTTACATAGCTAGTAAGCCTAACAATCATCATGTAGGAGGAAACAAGAGTTCTTCAGAGGAATCCAACACATCCACAGAAGACCATGAAAGGTTCGCACAGAGAGCACCAGACTTCAAAATCGAAGCAGTCACACTGGAGAAATAACATTATGGCACCCCATTAATATATAATATTAATCATTTGAACTTGGATGTGCAGGACAATATTTCCAAATTTATAGATAACATTTATAGATAACTGAGGAAGATAGTAATAGACTTAAAGAAGATATGTTAGCAGTCTAGTGGAATGAGCAAATAGGTAGCAAATGGAAATTAATGCTCAGAAATATAAAGCATAATAGTTTAGTAGAAAGAATGAGAAAAAGCAATATAAGCCAAAGGAATTTCTAAAAGGGATGCAAGAAGAGAGAATATATGTGGGTACTCATTTATTGTAAGTGGTAGGGCAGGTTGAGAGAGCACTGAATAAAATGGGGTGAGATCCTGTATTAATAAATAGAGCAAGAAAAGCCCCAATTGATTTTTAGAAAGAATCATTAAAGCTGCAGATACTGGAATCTTCAGTAGGTCAGTCAGCATCCATGGGCAGAAATGGTCAGTCAATTTTCAGTTTGGGTCCCTTTATTGAGAGTAAAGGAAGGAATGATATTAATGAAGGGAGAAAAAGGCTGAGGAAGTGAACCAGAGGTGAAGGGCAGGTGTGAGTGGTAGAGGCAGAGACCACTAGGAAGGGAACGGGAGAAAAGTTAGAGAGAGGGAGAAATAAATGTAGAGGAATAGGTAAAGAAGGGATTGAAATGGTGAAATCAGATGGGAGTAGGGGTTACCTAAAATGCGAAAAATCAAGGTTTAGCCTGTTAGGTTTAAGGCTGTCCAGGAAAAATTTGATGTGTAATTCCTTAAGTGTACACTTAGCTTCACCCTGACAATGGATGAGGCCAGGAGCAGACATGTCACTGTAGAAATGGTTAGAGGAATCAAAATGGTTGGCTACAGGAAGCTCAAGTTTAGACTGACAAACAGAGCATTGGTGATCAGCGACGCAGTTACTCAATTTGCCCTTGGTCTCACTGAAGTAGAGGAGGCCACATCAAGTACACTGAATCCAGTAGATTTGGTTGGTTGATGTGCATGTAAAGCTCTTTTTCACCTGGAAGGTCTGGTTTCTTTGTGGCCCCAGATGGATGTGAAGAGGAGATGTAGGGATATGTTTTGCACTTTTTGTGATTACAGTGGGAAATGCCTAAGAGAATCCGCAACTGGAATATTTTGTCCAATTTGGACTCCACATGTAAGAAGGGTGCATAAAAAATGAGTGTGAATGATTCCAAAGAGATGTGATACTTCAGTAATATGGATAATCTGCAGAACCTGAGTTTACAAAAAGAGATGGTGAGGTATTTAAAATCACGATGGACATGCATAACTAGAGTGAAACTGTTCTCACTGGCAGGAAAGTAAAGAATCAGGGAACATAGAATTACCATGATTTGGCAAACCAATTAAAACAAAAAGGAGAAATACATTTTTAGACCGTGAGTGCTTAACATCTGGAATATTTTCCCAAAGGGTAGTGGTGGAAGTAGATTTAGTTGTACTCATAAGGGAGTTAGCAAGGATCTGAAATAAATAATTTGCAGAGATCTGAGAATAGGGCAAAATTGTGGGATTAGCTGATGCTCATTACAGAGAGCTGCCACGGACTCTACAGTGAATAGCCTCCTCTATTTCATCATAATGTAATTCAATGAACATACAGTTAAGGTGGAACCTGAGATATAATCTTCCAAAAAAAAGGGAATAATATTCATTATTTTGAAATCCATCTTGTTTTGACATTTTTGTCTGAAGAAATTAGAGTCCACATTTGAGAATTTGTATTTCAGGCTAAGGTTACATGTGTTCTAGTATTATCATTGAAAACTCATTTACACTTCATTCAATAACGTGTGACATTTTCAGGGTTATTTGTAAATGCTTCATGCTCATTGATTTGCCTCAATTAAGCTAGTGGAGATCCTGTGGAGAACTGAATGATTGTCAAAATTTCAAGATTTTGCTGTTAAACTGGACATGTGTACACTTCTGAAGTCATTGTCACTTTCAAGGTGTAATGGCATTGAACAATGACAGTTTTTCTAACATTACAACCCTAAGATATGAGTCATTAAAATTTGCATGTGTCTGGTATTATAAAATTAAGTCAAGAAATCAATGTATATCAGTGGTTCTCAACCGTTCTCCCACCCACATACCACCATAAGCAATCCCTTACTAATCACAGAGCACCTATGGCATGGGGAATAACTTAAAGTGGTATGTGAGTGGAAAGAAAAAGGTTGAGAAGCACTGCTGTATGAGTTCACTCTTGTCATACTTCTCCATATTCTTTTGCAAATGTAAAGACATTTCATCAATTCATTACTCATCTGATTTCAGAAAGTATCAGCCTTCTTTGTCCTGACAGGACCATCTGAATGCATCTTCCCAATTGCGCGGCATGGATAGTGTAGTGGCACGACGCTAATTCAGTGCCAGTATCCTGGGTATGGACATGGTGTTGCCTGTAAGAAGTTTGTACAATCTCCTCGTGACCTGCATGGGTTTTCCCTGGCTGTTCAAGTTTCCCCTTGCCCTCCAAAATGTACAGGGTTGTAGGTTAATTGGATGCAATTGATTGGCACGTATCTCAATGGCCAGAATCAGCTTCTACAATGTTGTAGATTTTTTTTTAAACAGTCAGTCCCAATAATACAGTACTATTAATCTCAAATAATAGCATGATTACTTTTCAATATGTTTTCCCTGGACTCCTACCTGTTTGATTCTATCATTTTGTTTCCTGTTATCTTTCTGCGAACTGGAATTTGAATTGTGGGAATTGATTGTATTATTCTATTGTACAGGAGAGGAGTCTAGGACATTTTGCCACTGGACATTTTGGAGGCCACAGTTTGGTGCTGGACATTTTGGCTCTGCCACACTCACTGTCTGCTGGCCGACTCCATCCTACCACACTGCCTGAAACACCGGCATTGCAGCACTGCCTGAGTCCCAGACGTTGCAGAAACTCCCTCCCCTTAGGAAACTAATCCCCTGGCAAACAAAGGCTTTTCATAGCTTATAGCAATAAATTTAAATTATTAAAAACAGTTGGGGCAAGGGCTTTTGTGTTCTTCACATCTGGCACAACCCATTGCAATCAGTGTGACTATAACCACTGTTGCCGTTCTCTCTCTGCAGTGTCGTTAATGTAACCTTTGACAAGAAATTGCAATAAAATGATCAAAAGTAAAACCCACTGTTAACCAAACACAGCAATCTACAGTCACAACAGTATAAGTGATAGGGGACAGATAGGCGTTATTAACAAGAAACTTGAATACACATACATATAATTAATATCCTGCAATATATTATTAATGACAATTACTGTTAGATATTCCACTGCCATTGCCACCAGGAAGTAGTTTCCTGGGGTGGTGGGGGGGGTGGGGAGATTCTGTAATGCCAGGGTTCAGGTAATGCTGCAATGCCAGGGTTGCTGGGCCAAACTGTGGGTGACAAAATGTCTAAAGGGCTACAAATGTATTTTTTTTCACCAAAATGTAGCTTGCCAAACTACTGCATCAAATTGTACGATACCGACAGGAGAGTCATAGTTTGTCATGTGATAATTGACTACATTTCTGGAGGTTACTGCTGAGCAGTCTGATATTCTGAAGCACGTTCCACCAGAATGGTGCTCCAAGAATGAAGTCTATAGTCTCAGCATATGCAACTATCCTGAGGAAGAGCTATTGTTATTCAATAAACTTCAAAAGGCAGTAAAGTGATGCAGTGCTGATCCTTCCCAGTGCCAGATGCTCAGGTTCAAACCCTGACCATGGGTGATGCCTGTGATGATTTTGCACATTCTCCTTGTGGCCTCCTGAGTTTTTTCCCACACCCCAGTGGGAGTTGGTAGGTTAATTGGACACTGTAATTTTCTCCTATTAAGTTGATTGGTCAACATATTGTTTAGGGAGGGGGGTGTTGTTGTGTTTAAGAATAGCTTCAATGGGTTCAAAAAGAATCAAGGCTGGACATGTGTTATGCACAGGGGAATTCACAAAAGGGCACACACACACACACACACACACACACAGAGCAAACCTGGAATAATACACAAATAACTATACATTGGGTGCAAGTAAATCATTGCTAAACATTCTCAATTCCTGATTGCAAATGCAAAGGTTAAACACAGTACCAGCAACTCTCTCTATCTCTAGCAGGCACAGCACATGAACAAACAGTAAATTAATTACAGCTAATAAATATATCAGAGATGAATCTGGTCTCCAGCATTGCCCACGGCTTGGGATCTGGGATGGGCCCATTGCATTCGTCCCTCTGGAGCTGCCCCTTGGCCTCCAGCCTGGAGTTCAATGATGGTCTCCATGCAGCAGGTGCAAACAAAGAGAGAGAGAAAGAGCAAAGGCTGTACATTCTCGGATTTTTCAATACAAGATCTCTCCATGCGAGAACCATTCATGTATCAGCCTCACCTGTGGGCAGATCCAACCCTTTATTTACAGGTGAGGTGACTTCCAACTAGGCTCCAGCCAGAGGTCACATGACTCTCCATAATCCACATTTCCACCGGATTCCAAGCAGAGAGGCCACATTATCCTCACAATCCACACACCCACCAGGTTCCAGATGGAGAGGCCACATGACCCTCCACAATCCACACTACATTCCACCTTTTGGAAGCCACCACACAATGAGGTGGTAGGAAACTGGAGCACCCAGAGGATACCCACGCGGTTACGGGAAGAACGCACAGTACAAACTCCTTACCGACGGGTTACTGGTGTTGTAATAGTTAGTGTATAAGTCTTAATATTTTAAATGTGTTGAACTTCTAACCTATATTTATGTAAATATGCTTCATGATCCTGGAGAAATGCTAGCTCGTCTTTACTGTGCGAGGATGGTTTGATTGACTTGAATAGTGTTCAAGTCTAGAGCTAACTATGGCATCTATGAGATTTTCCTTTACTGTAATGTTAATGTATTATTATTTCTGTAATCAAAAAACAGCTGAATGTCTTTTGAATTCAGTGACATGTTAAAATTTAATAATTTTGTTGCTTGTTTGATTTTAGGGTAATCCAGGAATGCCAGGACTAATGGGTCCAATTGGTCAGAAGGTTTGTAGACAGAACATTCTTCCAGCTTTTAATTACTTTTAACTGATTTTATCGCGAGTGACAATGCTGCCTTAGCACCATCTCAAGAAGGTTCATTACATTTAATATTTTAAAACAGTATAAAGTTAAGTTCAGCAAAGAAACAAAAGGTTTGAGAGAGATGAGTGTAGATGAGGAAAGTTGATGTTAAAAGCACAGAAACAATTGATGTTTAAAAAAAACTATATTTTCAAAAGGAGCTAGAGCTATGCAACTAAGTGAAAGAAAATATCCTGTTTTGCACCTGCTAACTTCCCTCAGCTGAAGAATTGTTACTCTGCTATGTTGAAACGCCAATGAGAAGAAAATATTGAGAATAGCAGTGTTTTCCAGGATGCTGGGGCAGCAGAAGTCAGTATACACTTACAAAATTGGTTTAGGAGCACAAATATTAACTGAGCAAGCTGAGTCTTAAGGCACAGAGCTGCCAGGTTGTATCCATGGCAAGAGATAGGAGAATCATCATGAAATCGAAACTTTTTCATTTCCTCCTCATCTCCCCACCTGTTGCAATACAGTATTGGCAGGAATGCCCACTGTATAATCACTATGGAGATGAAGTGCTGACTGAAGACAGTTTCCTCCATCATCTTCAGCACCAACAATATCTTCTTTCTTTGGCTTGGCTTCACGGACGAAGATTTATGGAGGGGGTAAAAGTCCACGTCAGCTGCAGGCTCGTTTGTGGCTGACAAGTCCGATACGGGACAGGCAGACACAGTTGCAGCGGCTGCAGGGGAAAATTGGTTGGTTGGGGTTGGGTGTTGGGTTTTTCCTCCTTTGCCTTTTGTCAGTGAGGTGGGCTCTGCGGTCTTCTTCAAAGGAGGTTGCTGCCCGCCAAACTGTGAGGCGGCAAGATGCACGGTTTGAGGCGATATCAGCCCACTGGCAGTGGTCAATGTGGCAGGCACCAAGAGATTTCTTTAGGCAGTCCTTGTACCTTTTCTTTGGTGCACCTCTGTCACGGTGGCCAGTGGAGAGCTTGCCATATAACACGATCTTGGGAAGGCGATGGTCCTCCATTCTGGAGACGTGACCCACCCAGCGCAGCTGGATCTTCAGCAGCGTGGACTCGATGCTGTCGACCTCTGCCATCTCGAGTACTTCGACGTTAGGGATGAAAGCGCTCCAATGGATGTTGAGGATGGAGCAGAGACAACGCTGGTGGAAGCGTTCTAGGAGCCGTAGGTGATGCCGGTAGAGGACCCATGATTCGGAGCCGAACAGGAGTGTGGGTATGACAACGGCTCTGTATACGCTTATCTTTGTGAGGTTTTTCAGTTGGTTGTTTTTCCAGACTCTTTTGTGTAGTCTTCCAAAGGCGCTATTTGCCTTGGCGAGTCTGTTGTCTATCTCATTGTCGATCCTTGCATCTGATGAAATGGTGCAGCCGAGATAGGTAAACTGGTTGACCGTTTTGAGTTTTGTGTGCCCGATGGAGATGTGGGGGGGCTGGTAGTCATGGTGGGGAGCTGGCTGATGGAGGACCTCAGTTTTCTTCAGGCTGACTTCCAGGCCAAACATTTTGGCAGTTTCCGCAAAGCAGGACGTCAAGCGCTGAAGAGCTGGCTCTGAATGGGCAACTAAAGCGGTATCGTCTGCAAAGAGTAGTTCACGGACAAGTTTCTCTTGTGTCTTGGTGTGAGCTTGCAGGCGCCTCAGATTGAAGAGACTGCCATCCGTGCGGTACCGGATGTAAACAGCGTCTTCATTGTTGAGGTCTTTCATGGCTTGGTTCAGCATCATGCTGAAGAAGATTGAAAAGAGGGTTGGTGCGAGAACACAGCCTTGCTTCACGCCATTGTTAATGGAGAAGGGTTCAGAGAGCTCATTGCTGTATCTGACCCGATCTTGTTGGTTTTCGTGCAGTTGGATAATCATGTTGAGGAACTTTGGGGGACATCCGATGCGCTCTAGTATTTGCCAAAGCCCTTTCCTGCTCACGGTGTCGAAGGCTTTGGTGAGGTCAACAAAGGTGATGTAGAGTCCTTTGTTTTGTTCTCTGCACTTTTCTTGGAGCTGTCTGAGGGCAAAGACCATGTCAGTAGTTCCTCTGTTTGCGCGAAAGCCGCACTGTGATTCTGGGAGAATATTCTCGGCGACACTAGGTATTATTCTATTTAGTAGAATCCTAGCGAAGATTTTGCCTGCAATGGAGAGCAGCGTGATTCCCCTGTAGTTTGAGCAGTCTGATTTCTCGCCTTTGTTTTTGTGCAGGGTGATGATGGTGGCATCACGAAGGTCCTGAGGCAGTTTTCCTTGGTCCCAACAAAGCTTGAAAAACTCATGCAGTTTGGCATGCAGAGTTTTGCCGCCAGCCTTCCAGACCTCTGGGGGGATTCCATCCATACCTGCTGCTTTGCCACTTTTCAGTTGTTCGATTGCTTTATATGTCTCATCCTGGGTGAGGACCTCATCCAGCTCTAGCCTTAGGGGCTGTTGAGGGAGCTGGAGCAGGGCAGAATCTTGGACTGAGCGGTTGGCACTGAAAAGAGATTGGAAGTGTTCTGACCATCGGTTGAGGATGGAGATATTGTCGCTGAGGAGGACTTTGCCGTCTGAGCTGCGCAGCGGGCTTTGGACATGGGGTGAGGGGCCGTACACAGCCTTTAGAGCACCAACAATATACTGAACAGGATATATTCAGAACTGATTTAACTTTGCTACAAAGAATTTGTGAGGCTCTGTGAGTTATGAGCAACTCCAATTTGTATTCCCTCGACCTGACTTAGTCATCATTCTACTTTAACCATCTTGGCAGGAAACTATTCCTGGTTCAATGAAGAATGTGGAAATTGATGCCAGGAGTAACATTTGACATACACAAAAGATGAACCTTCTATGTATTAAAACTGGATATGAGGATTACTTGTTACAATAAGAAGTGCCAACCTATCACTAACAATCCCAGCTTATATGTGCAAAAGGAAACATTGAGTGTTTCGAGCAGTGGTTCTCAACCTTTTTCTTTCTACTCACATATCACCTTAAACAATCCCTTACTAATCACAGAACATCTATGGCATAGGGAATACTTAAAGTGGGACGTAAGTGGAAAGAAAAAGGTTGAGAACCACTGTTTTAGAGAGCATCAATGCATAGAGTGACAACCAAGCATGATATCCCTCTGAGGACCAACTACCTCAATGTTTGTGTTTAGTAAATTCGCTCCCACCCTCATGCCCAGCAAAACACTAAAGGTCTTGATAACATCCCAGCTTTAATGCTGAAGATTTGTATTATAGAACTAACTATTCCTTTAGCAAGACTGTTCAAGAAGAATTGTAGCACTAGAATATATGTGACAAAGTGAAAATTACCTATATATATCATGTATTCAAAGCAAGAAAAAGTAATTCAGCTGATTAAGACATTGAATACAGGAGCAGGGATATTAGGTTACCACAGAACTTGGAGTATTGTTCACAGCTCTGATTACCCAGTTATAGGAAATAAATTATTAGCTTGGAACAGATGCAGAAAAGATTCACAAGAATGTTATCAGGCCTGGCTGGTTTGAATGAGATGAAAACACTGGACCTTCTGCCTTGAATGTGAAAGGATGGACCTTGTAGATAATCATGAGGTGGATGGTCACTTTTTTATTTCTAAAGTAGTGGAATCTAAAACAAGGGCATAGATTTAAGGTGAGATAAGAAAGATTTAAAAGGGACCTGAAGGGCACCTTCTTCTCACAAAAGGTGGTGGGTATATTAAGCGAGCTACCAGAGGAAGTGGTAGAGGTGGGTATAATTATAACACTTAAAAGACATTTATACAATAAATAGTAATATTTAAAAGTGAGCCAAATGCAGGCAAATGGGTCAGCATGGACATGTTGGGCCTTAGGGCTGGTTTTGTGTTGTAAAACTCCATGATTAATGTCCATTTTTATTTTCTATATCTTGTTAAATAATGGAATGGGTGATCAAAAATGTATCAAGCCAAAATTACTCTCAATAACATGGGCATTGATCGTTATGTAGGGAGTTAGTTGAAATTCTGGTTCCAGATCTAATAATTGATTTTATTCAAAAATGGACAAAAGAACTAAATTCCAAAGGTGGCATGAGAGTGACTGTCATCAATATCAAGGCAGCATTTAATAGAGTAGGATCAAGATCCTCATAAAATTACTCCCGCAGATTGTGTCATACCTAGCACCAAAAAGATGATAATTAGACATCTTAGTACCAGGACATAGTTTTTTTTAAGATAGTGTGCTAATTCAAACATCATCAGTGATCTAAGTGAAGATGTCCACTGATGATTCCTCAATGTTCGATTCCATTTCCAACATTTCAGTTGATGAAGTAGCCCATGACTGAAGCAGCAAGAGCTGATTTACTTTCAGGAATGGGCTGATATGTGCCAAATAACAATTGCCCCTATGACAGTACCATCCAATGATGTCCTAGATCAGTGCTTTTCAAACTGCCCCCCCCCCCTAGATTCGCATTCCACCTTCAGCAATCATCCTATGCCATCGGTGCTCTGTGATTAGTAAGGGATTGCTGAAGGTGGTATGTGAGTGGGAAGGGAAGATTGAGAACCACTATTTTAGACCCAATTGTTACTGAAATATTTTACTTGAGAAAAATTCTCATTGGCCCATTTCCTTTGGAGTTATGAAACCGTGCACATAACAAGTCAATTAGATACAATCAAAACAGTGGTTTTCAAAAATGTTTCTTTCCATTCACATACCACCTTCAGCAATTCCTTACTAATCACAGAGCACTTATGGCATAGGGATTGCTGAAGGTGAAATGTGAGTTTAGGGGGCAGTTTAAAAACCACTGTCCTCGATGTACAATGATTGGCCTCCAATGATCGACATCCTTTGTGTGTTGTATGGATCCAGCTAATGGAGAGTTTTCCCCTTGATTCCCATTAATGTGTTTTTTATTTAAATCACACTAATTAATATCAAGGGCTGGCCACTCTCACCTTTGCAGTTCAACTCTTATGGTCTGATAAAAACAGAGCATCAGCAAGCAAGTCATTGATTAGTAAGCAGGTCTTAGTAACACTTTAGATGAAGCTTTTCATCACTTTGTTAGTGGTTTAAAATAGACTGATGGCAGTTAGTTATCTGACTGGGTTTGACCTCCTGTTGGTGGACAGGGCAACACTTTTTCAAGTATATGTTTGTAATTTGGCTTTGTTTGAACAACTTGCCTGGAAGCATAGCTAGTTCAGGAACCACTTAAAGCCATTTAATGGGAGTTTGTCAGATATATCTGGTGTTGTCAGCCACTTTTTTGATATCACGTGGAGTGAATCAAATGGTTAAAGGCTGGTTTCTGTAATTGTGAAATCGTAAGGAAAACATCAAGATGGATTCTCCACTGATCATCTCTGGTTTAAACAAGAAATTAACTTTCAGAGGCAAGATCACACATATCAGGGTACAAAGACCAGTCAAACTAGTTTCAGTAAATTGACTGAAACTTAAATCAACAGATCTGAGGAAAGTAATTTCTCTCTTTTGAATAATGCATTGAAATGGGGGAGATCAGTATAATTTCAGGAGGGGAACAAATACCTATAGAGCAGCAATGTAGTTGAAAGTAAAATATTTTGCAAAAACAATTTTCCATGGTTTATTACAGGGAAATAATGGACTTCCTGGTCAAAAAGGAAATAGGGGGCTTCCTGGAGCAAAGGTAAACAATAATATAGTAATCATAAATTCTAATTAGATAAGTACTAAAACTTACTGACTCATGATTATTTCAAGGAAACATGATTTTTTTTGTGCAATCTAACTTAGAGTGCTCTTCTTTTATTCATAGTAAGATTAATCTTTCTGGCTGTGGTTTCAGAGTATTGTTTCAGGTCAGACACAGGCTGATCCAATCAATTTTATTTGCATTGGCCTTGTCCCAGGGTTACTCCTGAAGGAGAAATAGTTAAAAGTAGTTTCTGATCATGAGAGAAAATGGATGAGAGGTAGAGCATTATTCCTCCATAGAAAGTGGAGAACTGACTACGTTCAACTGAGGAGTCTAGTAATCCATGTTCTAAAAAACTAAGCTTTTAATAGACCCTTATTTTGGGAGCCTTGAATTATTGCAGAGGTAGTTTTCAGAGATGTCATTGTGAAATTGGGCTGTGTTCACTACTCGCATTGTAACAGAATGTTAAAAAAAAATCCAGAAAAATGCCACTTTGAGCCTTCTGCAACCAACATAGAGATTTTTTTTAGTAAACTGCAATTCCATTTCTACTCAGGAAGGGTGATTCACTAATTTATCCAAATGTAATAATAAAAATAAATTACATATATTAATTGGCCAGTAGTATAATCTAAAATCTGGGAGTGATAATCCTCCATTTAATGTAGTCTTTTGAAGATAGGTTTTGTTTATTCATGGTTTATTTTCCTTGCCAAATATACTTAGAAATAGCCAAATCCAGCAAGCTAAAAAAAAAGATTTGGGGATAAAAATTGATAACGCTTAAAAGAAGATAAAATTTTAGGTAAAATATTCATTTTAATCAAATTAATATGTCCCATCATTGTGATAGATATGGGAGACCAACCCAGTAATGATTGTTTAATCCTATCAGACAATACCCAGAAATTCTGTCAGTAAATTTTCATAATTTTTTGTAATTGTAATTCCTACATATTGAAAATGTTCTTTCACTATTTTAAATGGAAAATTGGAATCGCCTTCAAAGGTACCTTTTGAGTGTATAAGTCCACTCTTATGTAAATTTAACTTATAACCTGACAATTGACTGAATGATTAATATGTTTGGTGTAGAAACTTCAGGATTTGAAATAAAAAGCAACAAATCATCCTCATAAAGAGATACTTTATGTTCAATTCCTCCTCTAATTATACCATTAAATTCTCTACACTGTCAAAGACCAACAGCTAATGGTTCTAATAATATATCAAAAAGCAAAGGACTTAAAGGACAACCCTGCTGTGTTCCCCTATTAAGATTAAACATAGCCAATTGCTGAAAATTAGAATGGACCGATGTTTTGGAGCTTGAATATAATAATTTAATCCATTTAATAATACCTGGTCCAAAATTAATGTACCCAGTGCAACAAATAAATACTTCCATTCAACTCGATCAATGCTTTTTCAGCATCTAATGAAAGAACACATTTATTTGATGGAGTGGAAGGCAAATATAGAATATTCAGTAATCGATGTATATTATTTATAAGAATAACGATTATTTTTTAATAAAACCAGTTTGGTCTGAGTCGAATAGCTGGTAATTTTTTTTTCTAATCTGTGCTAAAACCTTTGATAAAATATTCATATCAACATTAAGTAATGATATAGGTCTAGAAGAGGTACATTCTATTGGCTCTTTCACTTTTTTAAATAAGAGAAATGCAAGCCTCGTTAAATGATAAAGGTAATTTCTTTAAATGAATCAGCCAATGCCAGAGAAAACTAAGGTACAAGCTGTTTCGGGAAGGATTTATAAAATTTTGCAGGAAATCCATCTGGTCCAGATTTACCTGACTGTAATGAAGAAATAATCACAGTTTCCTGTTTTATGGTTCCCTCAAGTTTCTGATACTTGAGACCTGCAACCAAACACTTTTGCTAATTCAACCAACTATCTGAAGATGGTCTCAGTTAAAAACATCCTTGGCAAGCATCATCCCAAGCTTTTGTACTTCCAGGATATCTAGCCGAACCACTCTGATCATCTAACTCAGGGCTAAACTTGTAGATTACAGTCAAAGGATATGATATAGAATGGATATCTGATCTAATATCTCCTGATGTTCTTTCACTGAAGTTGGAAGTTCCAGCAAATATTCTGGAGGGTCTCATTGGATATATTGCAAAGATAAACTGGAATTATTGTGGTAACTGGTAAATGTCTTTACAAAGAAATACAGTACAGAAATAAACTGTTAGGACTAATAGGTCTGTGTTGTATTTATACTCGTGTGCACCCACACATCGCAGACTAACCAGATATACTTCTTTTCCATTGTCATTCATGGATATTTCCATCTTTACCTCTAACCTATGCTAACATACTATAATTTTTTTTGTAGAAACCTGATAAATGAGTTGATATTATGAAGGATTAGTTGATATTATGAAGGATTAGTTTGATAGACTGCCACATGAAGATTTAGTGATGACAGCAATAACATGCAACCAGTGTAAAATAGTATTATTCATCCTGCTATTCTCAATCATTGCTTTTAAACAAATGCCAAAGTAAAATTGCCGTAGGTGTTCTGGCTGGCAGGAATATCAGAGGTTCTTGGATCAGCAATTTTGGTTTTCAAATCAGTATGGCACAGGTTTGCAGTCAACATCTGGCAACTTTAAATTTAGATCAGTTGCCTTTGAATTAACCTGTATCCTCTGTATGTTATTTCCAATTGGGATTTAAGTAGAAAGTGGAAGAACACTAAAACTGACATTTTCAATTTGGTTTTAATAATTTGTTATGAATAATGCACAAAGAGCTAATGTCTAAATTAGTTTTAAAATTTGATACATTCATACTTAGGGATTTCTCTGAATCTTTGGCGAAAGATGTATTAAGGGGATTTACTGAATGACTAAATATCAGATGTCTCTTCATTATTCTAAGAATTATTATGCATGCAAATATTGGAAATGAACATTTGATCAAAAATAAATGAATTAATGCCATTCTTAAATTGTGCTCCTGAAGAATTTTGTGGGGCATAATTACCTCTCCATGAATGTAATTTTTTTTCTTGCATCAATAATGAAAGTTTTTTTTTTACTAGGGTGAAATGGGACTGCCAAGTACATCTGGTCCCCAAGGATTACCAGGTTCCAAGGTATTGTATACAAAGAAACTTACAAGTAATTCATCATTAGGATTGCATGTTAGTAAATTAATAAAAAGCTATCTATGATTGATTAATAGCATTTGGATTAGTGCATGGTTTTACACACTAAACTGTATCTGTTTCCTTTCTGGTTTCATCTATAATCTAATTGACTTCAAACTGGGTTTAATGCAGGACAACTTTTATTAATAAACTTTTCTATATTTATCAGGAGTTACAAATAAATAAAAAGTTGAAGGATCTATGGAGTATCTTAGATTTTTGAAGAATTTTTCCCTTGGGAATTGAAAAGTTATCATTAAATTATCTCATTTAAAAAGCGTCCAACCCAGATCAGCATTTATCCACATTTTTAGCACAGGAAGTGGAAATGCAGGCCAGAATGGGAATGGAGAATTAAAATGGCACAAAATTCAGGGTTGTACCTGTTTTCAATCTGAAGGAATGAACTGAAGAAACACCTTTCTAAAAAACTTTTATAAGACAGAATTGCTTTCTTCTTATTCTTGGTTGTTAGTTCTTGATTATGGTAATTCAGGATGACTGATAATTGATATAAGACTTAGAGGAGAGTTGATTTTAAAAAATTCAACCTAATTATGGTTAATGTTCTGCAATTCAATACCTGAAAGGTGATAGAGGCAAAATATCTCTTCATATTTGAAGAGTCTGGATTTGTACTGGAATAATGTGATCTTCAAGATAGGGAGTTGACAAATTCAATGAGTTGGGGTACTTCTTTTTGGCCAGCACACTAAAGGAACATTCAATATTGTGGAATAAAGGGAAAAATAAGTTTCCATAATTTAATGAGAA
Organism: Narcine bancroftii; assembly: GCF_036971445.1. Lineage (NCBI taxonomy): Eukaryota > Metazoa > Chordata > Chondrichthyes > Torpediniformes > Narcinidae > Narcine > Narcine bancroftii. The sequence continues at coordinate 127,378,707 of NC_091474.1, read as the reverse complement.
ACACAAAAGCTGCAGATGCTGGACTCTTGAGTAGATGAAGAATTGCTGGAGGAACTCAGCCAGTCAGACAAGATCCATGGGTAAAAATGGTCAGTCAGCATTTTGAGTCTGAACCCTTTATCAAGACTAACATAGAATAGAAGAAATTACATGTATAAAAGGGAAAGAAATGGGGAGGGGGAGCTAGGATACAAGGTAGAGAGACAGGTAGAGGGAGAAACCATTAGGGTTGGTTAATAAATCCAGGAGTAGATAAGAAAGAGATGGAAACAGTGGAATCAGAAGGGAGAGGGGTTATCTAAAATTAAAAATATCAGTGTTCTTTCCAATAGGTTTAAGGCAAATGCAGGAAGAATTTGATGCGTTGTTTCTGTAGTTTATGTTTAACCTTTCCATAACAATGGATGAGGCCAAGGACAGACATGTCATTGTAGAAATGGTTGGAGGGGCTCAAATTGTTGTCTATAGGAAGCTCATATTTAGATCAAAAAAAACAGAGCATAGGTGTTTGGTGAAATGGACACCAAATCTGCATTTGGACTCCGATGTAGAGGAAACCATACCGAATACACTGAATGGAGAAAATGTGACTAGGTGATGAGCATGTAAATCTCTGTCTCTTTGTGGTGCGCGATGGAGGTGAAGAGAAGATGTAGGAAAAGGTTTTGCATTTTTCTTCAGTAACAGTGGGAAATGCACAAGGGGATGGAAGGTTGGGTGGGGAGGGAAGAGTGGACTAGGGTTTCTCAGAGAAACTTATTCATGTGTAAAACAGAGGGGGTGGAGGGGGAAATGGCTGGTCATGGGATCACACCGAAGCTGGTGAAAGTGTTGAAGGATAATGTGATGAATGTGGAGGCTGGTGGGGTGCAAAGTGAGAAGCAGGCATTCTGTCCTTGTCCTGCCTTTAGGGAGATGGGGTAAGGGCAGAAGTACAAGAAATGGAGGAGATACGAATACCATACCAGTAAGCCTGCAGCAGACGTGGACATACCCCTCCATAAATCTTCATCCGCGAAGCCAAGCCAAAGAAAGAAAGAAAAGACCAGTAAGGAGAATCAATATTATTAAAGAGATGTACTGGAGTGGAAGACATCATCCTGGAAACAGATGTAGTGGAGCTAGAGGAATTGAGAAAGGGATGGCATCTTTATATAATCTGATAAATGTGAGAATCGATTGGCTTATCAATGGATAGTTTGTCTCCTGAAATGGAGACAGAGAGGACAAAGAAAGGGAGAGAGGTATAAACAGTCCAGGTAAATTTAGCAGTAGAGTGAAAGTTGGCAGTAAATTCAATAAAATAGTCCAGTTCTGCATGGCTACAGGAGGCAGCAGCAATTCAGTCTTTGCACACGCGCGCGCACACACACACACACACACACACACACACACACACACACACACAGTTTTACACACCCAACCCCTCATAGACGCACAGCTTAACTCCTCCATTCCAAGTATGCAGTTTTACTCCCTCGTTCCATGCACCCACACACTCAGAGTTTTACCCCCTCATTCCCCACTCAGTTTTACCCCCTCATTCCCCACACACAGTTTTACCCTCCTCATTCCCTACTCAGTTTTACCCCCTCTTTCCCCACTCCATTTTACCCCCTCAATCCACACATACAAACACAGTCCTCCATCCCACGCGCACACACGCGCACATTTTGTTGAAGCAATAGTAGTTTTATACTGTGCACAAAATAGTAATATTTAATACATGAGTTTGTTTTTCTGCAGGGTAACAAAGGAGAACGAGGACTCCAAGGAATTCAGGGACAAACTGGCATCAAGGTAATAATTTATAATTTTAATTATGCCATTTTTAAAATCCAAACTAAACAGATTAATACTTTTTTGAATATTTATGTTTCGGCATAAATAAGATTATATAAAATCAATCATCACTTTTTTTAAATGATAGATGGCTACTATTGTAAACAAAGATTGTATTGGAGATTTTTGTGTATAATATGAGATCTGAGTGGGTAAATAGAAAATCTCCCAAATGTAGAGACGTTTGCCTTCATGAGAATTAGACTGGCTAAATGAAGCAGTGCTAGGATGTGTAGCACTTCTACATCAGTTTATCCCCATCATAAATTCCCCTGTCAGCATTTTTAAAATAAACAACCTGTGGTAGTGGTGCAAGAATTAATTTATTTGATTTGTAATCCAGAAGACAGGATTAAAAATCCAGAGCCATGAATTCCAAACTCACCTTGCCAGCTGTGGAGTTTAAATTCTGTTGGAAACCTAGAATGTTAAAAGAAACCTCTCTGACTAAAGAAGAGTGTGAAATGGCAAGGTTATTGCAAAAATAAATCTAGTTCAAAAATGCTCTTCAGGGAGGAAGGCTGCCATCCTTACCTTATCTGGTCTTCATGTAATTCCAAACTATAAAACATTCTGATGACTAGATTGGTCCAAATGACTGGTCAACCCAAAGACAGAATTATACCCTACACAACCAACACCAGACTTCTCTGTCACAATCCCTGGGTTTGTTTTGTCACCCAGCAGGGCAGATTTACCATAGGACATGGCAAAGTTATGCACAGGCAGAACAAAGTAGCACTGAGAATAATCAATATTGACTTTAAATTTCTTGAAAACTCATGGCATCAAATCAAACATGGGCTAGGAAACCTCTTGATTATAAATTGCTGCCCTCTCTCAGCTAATGAATCAATGCTCTACATTGATAGAAATATAAATAAAAAGAGCACAGAACCATGGAACACTTCAGCACAGAAACAGGCTCTTTTGCCCATCTCTTCTGTGCCAAACTATTATTACACTTAGTCCCATCAACTATAGCCTTCTACACCCTTCCCATCCATAGACCTATCCAAAATTCTCTTGTATATGGTAATCGAATCCGCATCAATCACTTCTGCTGGCAGCTCATTCCATATTCATTATCTTTCACCATTAGCCCATGTTCTCCTGTTTTTGTCCACCCAACCTCAGTGGAAAAAAATCCTGCTTGCATTCCCTATCTATACTCCTTACAATTTTGTATATCTCAATCAAATCTCCCCTCATTCTTCAATGCTCCAGAGAATAAAGTTCGAACCTATTCAACTTTTTCCTATAATTCAGCTTCTCAAGCCCTGGCAATCAAAATCTTGTAAAGTTTCTCTGCATGCTTTCAATCTTATCGATATCTTTCCTGTAGTTAGGTGACCAAAACTGCACATAATATTCCAAATTTGGCCTCACAACTTCACCAGAATATCCCAACATCTGTACATTATACTTTGATTTTTGAAGGCCAATGTGCCAAAAGCTTTATGACCCTAATTATGATGCCACTTTCAAGGAATTATGTATCTGTATTCCCAGATCCCTCTTTTCTGCCACATTCCTCAATACCCTACTGTTTATTACGTAGTCTGATTCATACTCCCAAAGTGCAATCTCTCACACTTTGTTTTGAACTCCTGCTATTTTGCAGCCCATTTTTCCAGTTGGTCCAAATCTCTCTGCAAGCTTTAAAATCCTTTCTTGCTGTCTATTACACCCCCAAGCTTAGTGTCATCTGCAAATTTATTGATCCAATCCACTAGATTATTGTCCAGATGGTTGATACACAGTAGATGAGAAACAACAATGGACCCAGCACTGATACCTGAGGTACACCACGAGTCAAGGACCTCCAGTGAATCAGGAAATCATCTACTACCATTCTCTGGCTTCTCCAGCAAAGCCATTGTCTAATCCAATTTACTACCTTATCCTGAATATCAAGTGACTGAAACTTCTTTACCAGCCTCCCATGTGGAATCTTGTCAAAGGACTTACTAAAGTCCATGTAAACCACATCTATGGCCTTTCCTTCAACCTTCCTGGTCATCTCCTCAAAAAATGATATTAGATTGTTGAGACATGATCTACCACACTATGTTGATTATCCCTAATCAGTCCAAATAACTTGTATATCAGGTCTCTTAGAATACCTTCCAATACCTTACCCACTACTGAAATCTGGCTCGCCATCCTACAATTTCTTGGATTATTAAGATGCTTTCTTAAAGAAAGGAACAACATTAGCTAACTTCCAATCATCTGGCTTCACACCCCTGGCTAAAGATTTTAAAAATACCTTTATTAGGACCCCTGCAATTTCTGAACTAGCCTCCCTAATTGTCTGGGGGTTTATCCACTTTATTTGCCTCAAGACAGCAAGTACCTCTCCTTCTGTAACCTGCATAGGTTCCATGACCTCATTCTCTTTTGGCTCAATTCTGTAGATACTGGGTTTCTCTCACAAGTAAACACAGAAGCAAAAAATCCATTTAAGATCTCCCCATCGCTTGGCTCCAAGCATGGATTATCACACAGATCTTCAATTTTGTCCCTTGCTATCTTAATAAATCTGTAGAAGCCATGAGGATTTTCCTTCACTGTGTTTTCCACAACAACCTTGGGCCCTCTTTTAGTCATCCTGATTTCCTCCTTAAGTGCCTTCTTGCATTTCCTACTCTCAAGTACCTCGTTTATTCCTTGATGCCTATATGCGCTCCTGAGGTTCTCTTGATAGCGTATTTTAGTTTTTATTTCCTAAAAAAAATGGCTTGTTAGTAGCACCACTTGCTGAATCCTGAAAGGAATATTGGAGTCTGCAGTATTTAGGAAACCAACATGATGGATAAGATCATTCAACTTTACCCACCACAATCTGTTATAGCTACATCTATCCATGTATATATAATATGTAGAATTGTCCTCCTCTGAGGGCACTTTTTTGCATTTTGTGGTTTGATAATCATGCTAAATAGAACAGATCTGGTGGAACATTTTGGGTCATAATGAGGTATTGAAGACCAGCAGCTAAGATATTCACCTCCACAATCTGCAACCTCATCGCCCAGCATATCCTTATTACAGTCAAGACGAGGGATGAGTGGGTGGGGGAGGGTTAGGTATGACATATCAGTATCAACACCAGCCTTACCTAAAAATGAGGTGACCTTCCAATGATGAAGCAATTGAGAACTACATATTACATGATTACTAGAGCAGGACAGAGGCTGGATATCATGGGGAAATGACTCAGCCCCTGACACCCCAAACCATTCCAACTATAAAGAGCAAGGAATATTCATTTGCCTGTTTGAGTCCAAATCCATGACACTTAAGAGGCTTAAAAACATCTAAATCAATGCAGCCACTAGTTCACACCAAACCCCATACCTTAAACAAATCCATCACCACATCTGCAAAGTATATAATCTACAAAAAGCTGCAGATGTTGTCTACTCTGAAAGCATCTCTGTTCCCTCAACCTTTACTACCAATAAGGACAAGGACTGCAGGTTTGCCATACATGGAAACACCAATACCTCTGTTTGTCCCATCATCCTAACTTAAAAGTATATTATTATCCCTCCCTTCCAGGTCTAAATCCTTGAATTTCTCTACAATCGTTTGTGGAGAGTAATTGCTGTGGTTCAGGGAAACAACTTCACCATTACACGTGGACAATAAATGCTAGTCTAGCATCTAGCATGTAACCTCCTCATACAAAAACAATGAATAATTCTACAAAGTGTAAATCATCATGGTGAAATTACACCCTCTGGCCAATGGAATCAGTGTTATCCTGACACACTATAATAATACTTTCTTACTACTGGTTACAGTGAGATTTTTTTCACACTGTTAATATCTTGAAAACATGATCTCTCTATTGTTAAGAGCTGTGCATAACGAGCAGCAATAGACAATGAACCAGACAATGTTTAATGTTAAATGCTAATTTTATTCTAACTCTTAAACAATAGTCTTAACACTAAATCTAACCCCAACTATGCCCAGGTATACCAATGAATGTGTGTGATATACCCAAACAATTACCATGCCAAAATCTAGAAAGTTACTTCAAAGTGCAGTCTTTTAAATTCAGTGTTGAAGTGTAGGCCTTTGAAATTTGATGCCCAGAATTAATGTTGAATTGATGGAAGACGAGTTGTGGCTGCTACAGATTCACAAATTTTCTTTGCATTGCCTTTGAAGAATAATACTCCTGGTCCATTTGTAGGCAAGACTCAAACTGGGCTGCCTCCATGAAGCTTCCATGACTCTGGCACCAGTCTCTCCAAGTGACCTTCACTGTTAGTCACAATCAAAATGAAATAGTTTGCTTCCCAAAAGACCCTCCTGGTACAGGTCAATCCACTGAAAACGCCCAGCCATTCACAGAGCTGCTTCAAAAAGCTGCTTTCTCTTTGGCAGTCAGAATGATTTTCCCTTGCAATATCACAATGTCTTTGCAAATGTATTGAATCTGGACAGACTGTGACAAACCTTCCTTCATTTCTTCCAATATATCAAATTGTTGCTGGACTGTGAACTGTGTTGTGATGGTGCTTGTGTAAAATGTTAAATGTTAACTTGACCATTCAGTTCCTCCTGTCTATACTATCCCTTATAATGATAATCCCATTTTACTAAAATGGGAGCTCATAATACTATATTTACATCTCCTATAAACTAATGATGATGTTACTTTGTCAACTGTAATAACAGCCTCCTGACATGGTAAACTTACCACTGTAATTGCACTCTCCAGATATAGCTCAGTTTTGGTCTCTCAATACAGAAATGATGGTTTTTTTGCATTTCATAGGGTTGGACTGGAGAACCAGGTTTCCCAGGACCACCCGGACATCCTGGAATGCCAGGGTTGAGGGGAATAAAGGTATAGCATTTATATTTTTTTCTTAATCTTATCTTGTTGTTATTTTATCATAATAAGAGTATGAGAAATAGAACAGGTTTGGGCAACTTGACTCTTTGGTTTTCTCTATCATCAATAAGATCATTGCTGATCTGTTGCTTCAGTGCCACTTTCCTGTGCTAAATCCATATCTATTGATTCCATATATTCAAAAATCACCGATCTCAGTTTGAAATATACTCCAACAACTGAGCCTCCAAGATAATCTTGTATTGAGAATTTAGAAAATACACCACCTGATGGGTGAAAAAATTTCTTCCACCCTCTGTTCTTTGGCTGACACTCTTTTTTGCTCTCCAATTCCTGATACCCAAGCCAGCAGAAACTTTGTCCCTGCATTTGTCCTATAAAACCCTGAAAAAAATGTAAATTTCATTGAAATCACCATCCATTCTTTTAAACTTTGGAGAGTACAAATAAATCTTTTTTTCATCAGACTGAGGTTCTATCCCAGAAATAATTACTTCAAGATCTTTAAATGCAATTTATCAGCTCTTGAGAATTTATTAGCTATCATCCCCATTAATCTCTCCAATACTATCAATTTACTAACAATAATTTATTTTGGCTTCTTATTCACTTTGGACCTGGAAAGTTAGAGAATAACAGATTTTTTTTGTATCTTCTTCATGAAGACGGTCAAAAAAATTTTAAACAAAAACTGAAACTTCTGGAAAAGCTTAGCAGATCAGGATTCATCTATGGGAAGAGAAACAGTTAATCTTTCAAGTCAGGGACTCTTCATCAGAACTGCAAGGACTCCAATCTGAAACATTGATCTTGTTTTTCTTTCCACAGATATAGTCTGATCTGCTAAATGTTTACAATAGTTTTAGTTTTAGATTACCAGCATCTGCAGTTTTTTTTAAATGTTCTATTTATGAATTCCAGTTTCACAACTCTGACACAAATTGGAAGTATACTTTCATGAATTTTTTTTAGTCATCATAATTAATTTCACTTCCCTACATTATTGACCTTTTCTTCAACTTCATCTTACAGATAATTTTGAATGTTAATTATCAATCTTTATATAAATTAAATTACGTTCTGTTAATAAAAAAAAATTAAAACTGATTTGATTAAATGGAAAGATTTACCTATTAATTTATTGGGTAGGATAAATACAATTAAGATTAATATTTTTCCGCGTATGCAATATTTGTTTCAATCTATTCCGTATTTACTTGATAATATTTTTTTTCGAGATTTGAATAAAATGGTTAGGGAGTTTTTATGGAGAGGTAAATTTTCGAGAGTAGCTTTGAATAAATTAATTTGGAAATATGAGTTAGGGGGATTATGTTTACCACATTTTCAAAATTATTATGAAGCAGCCCAACTTAAATTTATTAGTTCATTGATGGATTTGGAACAGCCTCCTAGTTGGGGCAAAATTGAGATGGCAAATATTTCTGAATTTGAAATACATCAATTTTTGTTTAGATGGAATATAAATTTGTTACAGCAATATAATGTGCCTATATTAAAACATCTAATGAAGTTATGGATAAAGAAAAATAAAATGATAGGCTCTAGGGGTGAATTATCGGCTTTGACTCCATTGTATAATAATCAACTTATTTCCTTTTCAATACATAATGGAAGTTTATTGCATTGGAAATTTAAAAGTGTGAAAAATTTGGGAGATTGTTTTAAAGAGGGTAAATTTTTATCTTTTAATCAGATGAGGAACAGTTTTGGTATTGATAAGAACTCTTTGTTTCTCTATTATCAAATTCCATCTTTGGTAAAACATACATTTGGTAGAGATATCATTTTACCTGAAATGATTAAATTTGAGATTTTTCTTATAAGGTACCAGAGAAGGGTTATATTTCATCTATGTATCAAATATTACAGGATGGTATGGATAAAAAGGGTTGGGATAGATCTAAAAGTAAATGGGAAGCGAATACTGGTTTTATATTTTCCGAGGATGATTGGTTAAGATATCTGTTATGATAGTGTAACTAGATTGATAAATGCACATTATGCAATGATTAACCATAATTTTTTACATCAATTACACTTAACACCTGAAAAATTTAAAAAGTATGGTTTTCATGAATCTTTACTTTTCTTTATTTTCTATATATAAAAAATAACGTTCATGTTTATGGTTAATTGTTATATATGTTATGTACTATTTGTTTTTTGAACGAATAAATAAAGTTTAAAAAAAACTTCCTCTTACAGAAAGTTGTACCCACCACCAACACCCCTATTTATTTTACAGCATTAGCTATTTGATTTGTATATTGGTCCCGGCCATCTTCAAGTGAACCCATCCGAAAGGATTAATTCTTTCTTTCCTCAGTACTGATTGTCTGTTTTGAAACCCATTTCTACCACACTTCTTTGAGCTTTCACAAGAAGCATGCTGAAACCTAGTGAGTTTATCCATTGACCAGATGAGCTATGCACCGCATTGTCTCCCCTTGCTAATTCTGAATTAATAAATTTTAGAGAATGTCGTGATCATTTTCCCTGGATTCTGTAAAATTAGTCAGATTCCTGGCATTTGAGGCCCCTAATAGTGGTTAGAGGAGTGCATGTACAGACTAGCTTGACCTTTCCTATAGCGATCTTCTGCATGAATATACCTATAATTGGAACCTTTGCATCAATTAATGAATAATTGAACCAGTAAATGTCTTAAACAAATAAACAGAACATTTTACAAGAATTGTGGCTACTATAACATTAAGTTACAGAAGCAACATTCATCTAAGAAAGTGGTTTTCAAACAGCCCTCCTAAATTCACATTCCACCTTCAGCAATCCCTATGCCATTGGTGCTCTGTCATTAGTAAGGGATTGGTGAAGGTGGTATGTGAGTGGGAAGGGAAGGTTGAAAACCACTGTTCTAGATACAAACATTACTGAAATATTTTGCTTGAGAAAAATTGTCATTGGCTTATTTCCTTTGGAGTTATGAAACCGTGCACAGAACGAGTTAGGCATGATTAAAACAGTGGTTTTCAAAACTTTTTCTTTCCACTCACATACCACCGTAAGCAATCCCTTACTAACCACAGAGCATTTATGGTATAGGGAATACTTAAAGTGGAATGTGAGTTTAGGGAGGCAGTTTGAAAACCACTAATCTAAGATTAAACCAAATAATTTATTTTATCCAATACTCTCATGGCCACTGACTCATTCTGACTCACTTTCCACAATTTACAACTGTCTGTTCAGATGTTGAGAATGAAAAGACGTACATTGAATTGCATTTCAGCATGTTTACCCAAAGAGTGGAGGATATGAATGAAATGTTCAAGTGGGTGGACATTGAGCAGTCATTAAGTGTGGAAATAGTAGCAAATATTTTTCCATTTTTAGTTTGATTCGAATTTTAGTAGGTCTTTTGTTTCCCTGACTGAAGTCAATTAACTTGAGAATATTTGGGGAAAATCAAACTTGGGAGTCTCAAAATCATCACTGAACAGATCATATTCTTACATCTGTGCTATGTGAGGAGTCTCAGTCATTTTTATAAAAACAAATGCTGGAGGAACTCAGCAGCGTCCATAGGAGGTAAAGTTATATAACCAACGTTTCATGCCTGAGCCGTTCTTCAAGGAATGTACATAAAAGCAAATAGGCACCTGAATAAAGTGACTGGGGAGGAGGGAACAAAGCGCAAGGGAAGGACCACAGGCCAATGGGAAAAAGCTCATAATTGGACATGAGAGGATAGGAGAGGAAAGATGGGAATTGATCAGGGGAGGAGGTTGCCCTATGAATGCAGAGCTGGAGCAAAGGAGACATAGGGATAAGGGAAGGGGGAGATGATGTAAGGTGGCTAACAGAAACAAGAGTCGATGTTAATACCATCTGGTTGGAGTGTGCCCAGATGGAATATGAAGTGTCCTTCCAAGTGACGCAACACTTCACTTGTGAATCCGCAGGGATCATCTTCTGCATCCAATGTTCCAGTTCTGGCCTCTTCTACATCAGAGAGACTGGTCCCATACTGGGAGATCGCTTTGTTGAACACCTTTGCACTGTCCGCTACAATAGCATGAATCTCCCAGAGCCTACCCATTTCAATTCCCCAGCCCATTCCCATGTTGACATTGTGTGTCAATGGTATCATACACTGCCAGACTGAGACCACCTGTAAATTTGGGGAACCATACTTCATATTCTACCCAGGCACCCACCAATCAGATGGCATTAATATCGACCTCCCATTTCTGTTAACCATCATGACCCCCTCCCCATCACTCCCCTTCCCCTATCCCTATGTCTCCTTTCCTGTAGATCTGTCTCTCTCTCTCTCTTTCCTTTTCCCCTCTGTCTGCATTCACAGAGCCAACCCCTCCCTGGACAAATTTTCACTTTTCCTCTCCTGTCCTCCTCTCTATATCCTATTATGGTCTTTTGCCTGTAGACCTACGCTCTTCCCTCTACCTTTTCATCCCCCCCTCCCTTAGCCTTTTTATTCAGGCACCTGCCTGCTTTTTGCTCAAAGCTTGAAGAAGGGCTCAGGCCCAAAACGTCGGTTATATATTGTGAAAAAATATAGATATGTTTTGGGGAGATAAATTGGGGTAGGGTTTTTAGTGTAGGTCACATACACTTTAAAACAGATCTTATTTAAAATACTGGAACTCTGCTCATGCTAGACATGTTGGGGCCAACAGTCTTTGCAATTTTACAAAGGTGTTATTTTCTCCTAATAATGAGCAGTGAAGGGGCTGTACAAGTAAGTAAATATAGGGAAATAAAGAAAGTGAAAACATTTAACACATAATAAATAATAAATCATGAAAATGCAGAGAAGCACGAACATTTTCATCCTCAAGCTAGAGTTGCCTGAGAATTTATGATGTAGTTTCTTTGTTGAACATGCATGAGATATAATTTTGAATAATGTAATCACTATATTCCACAATTTTCCTCTGCTCGATTCAAAAGAAAAATGGATGCCAACTCTTTGTTCATATTTTGTGCTGCACAAGAATTTCTACAGGGGTACATGACACAAGAGAAACTTGTCCGTGAACTACTCTTTGCAGACGATGCCGCTTTAGTTGCCCATTCAGAGCCAGCTCTTCAGCGCTTGATGTCCTGCTGTGCGGAAACTGCCAAAATGTTTGACCTGGAAGTCAGCCTGAAGAAAACTGAGGTCCTCCATCAGCCAGCTCCCCACCATGACTACCAGCCCCCCCCACATCTCCATCGGGCACACAAAACTCAAAACGGTCAACCAGTTTACCTATCTCGGCTGCACCATTTCATCAGATGCAAGGATCGACAATGAGATAGACAACAGGCTCGCCAAGGCAAATAGCGCCTTTGGAAGACTACACAAAAGAGTCTGGAAAAACAACCAACTGAAAAACCTCACAAAGATAAGTGTATACAGAGCCGTTGTCATACCCACACTCCTGTTTGGCTCCGAATCATGGGTCCTCTACTGGCATCACCTACGGCTCCTAGAACGCTTCCACCAGCGTTGTCTCCGCTCCATCCTCAACATCCATTGGAGCGCTTTCATCCCTAACGTCGAAGTACTCGAGATGGCAGAGGTCGACAGCATCGAGTCCACGCTGCTGAAGATCCAGCTGCACTGGATGGGTCACGTCTCCAGAATGGAGGACCATCGCCTTCCCAAGATCGTGTTATATGGCGAGCTCTCCACTGGCCACCGTGACAGAGGTGCACCAAAGAAAAGGTACAAGGACTGCCTAAAGAAATCTCTTGGTGCCTGCCACATTGACCACCGCCAGTGGGCTGATAACGCCTCAAACCGTGCATCTTGGCGCCTCACAGTTTGGCGGGCAGCAACCTCCTTTGAAGAAGACCGCAGAGCCCACCTCACTGACAAAAGGCAAAGGAGGAAAAACCCAACACCCAACCCCAACCAACCAATTTTCCCTTGCAACCGCTGCAATCGTGTCTGCCTGTCCCGCAGAAAGTTATTGAGGTCAGTTCATTAGATACATTCAAAAAAGAACTGGGTGTGGCTCTTATGGTAAAAGAAACAAAGGAACATGGAGAGAAGGTAGGAATTGGTTACTGAAGTCATGATTACATTGAATGGTGGTGGAGGTTCAAAGGCATGAATTGCCTTCTCCTTAATCACTTTAGCGCAGGGACTGCTCCCTCCATGATGCCCTCATCCACTCATCCTTTCCCACTAATCAATACCTACCGTATGACCAGAGGAAATGCTCTACTTGTACCCACACCTCCTCTCTGCCACCATTTGAGGCCCCAAACTGCCCTTCCAACTGAAGCAACACTTATCAATCTCCAGGGATCATCTACTGCATCCGATGCTCTCATTTTGTCCTCCTCTACATTTGAGAAACTGAACCCAGACTGGGTGATAATTTTGTTGAGTGTCTTCACTCTATCTGCTGCAATAACTTGGACCTCCTAGAGGCCAACCATTTCAATTCCATACCCTATTCCCACACCAACATCTGTCCATGGCCTAATGGACCGCCAAACCAAGGCCACCCACAAATTGGAACAACAACCAATATTCCATCTGGGTGCTCTTCAACCAGATGGCAATAAAATCAGCTTCTGTTTCTTTTAGGATCCTCCCTCTCTCCCTATTCCTCTGTCTCCTTACCTCCAGCTCCCCAACCCTTTCACTCTCTATTCAGAGCCATCCCTTTCCCCTATCACTTCTTATCTTTTCTCTCTTCCGCCCTCCATGACCTATTGTCTGTTGGCCTGTGCTTCCCACCCCCCCCCACGCCTTCTTCCCTCCACCCCCCCCCCACCATTTTATTCAGGTGCCTGCCTGCTTTGTGCTCATACTGTGATGAAGGGCTTAGGCCAGAAATGTTGGTTATATACCTTTGCTTCCTATGAATGCTGCATGACCTGCTGAGGTTCTCCAGCACAGTGTCAGCACCAGAATGTATGTTAGAGGGGGTCATTATTGAGTTGGGGGGGTAGGGCCGACCTGTCAACTGGGTAGGGAGGTGGTGGGTGCTGGCAGAGTCCGACCTGTTGACGGGGGTGGGGGTCCGGCAGGAGCCTACCTGTCATTGAGACCATCCTTCTGACATGGGACAGGAGGGTGCTGTTTTTATTGCATCAAGCAACAAGAGATGCTACTGACACTTGACGCATGCTAGTGACGCAGCGGGGGTGGGTGGAGAAACACTAGTGTGCATCAACCTAGACACTACTGATGCAGGAGGGAGTGGGCAGGTCTGACAGCCAGGAGTGGATGTGACCATATAAGGGGAGCACAGCTCCTTGTTTGGGGGCAATGCCTGGAGATGCCCCCCACCCACCACCCCCTTGGTGCTGACCCTGCTCCAGCACTTTTGTCTATTTCACTAGAATAATTGCAGACTTCAAGGTTTAACTTAAGACAATTTTTTCAAATTACTCATGAGTGATTTTCTCAAATCAGGAATGGGTCTTCCAAAAATTTTCATGTGCAATCCACCGGAATTTAAAGAAGTCCCCTACCTCAATAACCAATAAGCAAGAACTCTTGTCAGATGAGAATGGCGAACACTGATCTTTAGCCTAAGGCTGTTAAGTATGTCTGAAGAGGCTAGGAGCATGATTCTCATGAAAATAGTATAAAGTTAGATATTAAAAATAATGGTGGTGCTGCCTTTGCATCAGGTTTGGCAGCACAGCCACTGGTGTGAACCCCCAGAGAGCAAGGAGGGGAGACGCAGCGCTCCTCTGTAGGGTTCTACCAAGCAGTTCAATTACTGACACTATACAGGCTTCAAATGGCCTGTTAAAGGAGCCAACGATCATTTATTTTAAAATCCTGAATCTGTGAGGTTTGGGCACCTATGCTCGGCAGCAGCCTTGAGGGGAAGTGGCCTCCGGGGAAGCAGAGGACTGGCGCAAAGCACCAGAAAATGAGTACACCACCTCCTGTTTCAGAAGGAGAAGCAGAGGAGATGGCTCATGGAAAGGTAACCACAACGATGGAGCAGTGTGGGGCTTTGCAGCTGAAGAACACACAGGCAGCGTGCTGTTGGTGACTCGAGGCATTGGCATATGACCCAGGGGAGTGGGGAAGAAATTGCCTTCCCAAATTTGGACGAAACAGTGGAGAAAATTCAGACAAAGCAGGAAGAGAGAAAAAAAAAATCAGACAGAGAAAGCATCTGATGTTCTCCAAGAGCGTCACTGAAATTTGCCATCGTCCTTGACTCACTCCAGACTATGACCAGATATATCTGACGTCTCCAGTGTGATTGACTCTCCTGGTATTGCCCAGGGCTGGGGCTACCATTAAGAGAACTAGGCAGCCACCTAGGGCACAGACCATGGTGGGTGGTGGGGGGGGGGGGGGGGGGCGCAGTGGCGCATTCAGGATTGGACAAGTTTAGCTCAAGTGCAGTTATGCGTTCACACCAATGCAAGACAATCAGGTAAGGCTTTAATTTTTTGGGGGAGGCTCTGTCCAGTGAAGTGCTCAGGGAGGGGAGGGAAAAGGGATAGTGGCTCCCCGAGGTTGGGGAGGGGGGTGTGTGCAAATGCTCTTGCTCGGTGCTGGATCGCTGGAGCCCAGTGCGTCCTGTTTCCCCATCTCCCCAATCTTTGCTTCCCCCCTCCCCGAGGTCTCTGCTCTGCTCCTCCCCCACCCTCTCCAGTTCCCACTCTCCCCTCAGTGCCCACTCCTCCCTACCCTGCTCCCCAATCCCCTTTCCCCTTCCCCCCCCAGGTCTCTGGTCCCCGCTTCTCCCCTCTCTGCTCCCCATTTCTCCCTCCCTCGCCATTTTTTCCCCCCAACCCTCCTCACCTGTCCCTAGATTTAGTGCAGGCAAATCAACCCCTCTGACCCCCTTAACCAAAGTGTCCTCATATGCCTACAACTCAAGGTGAGAAACCTATGCAGGCTGTGGGCTGCTGGCAACCACAGTCAAAGTGCTCACAGCAGGCTGTGGACTACTGAAGGCTAGCTGAAGGGTTACCAGATATCGGAACCGGGGTTCAAGAGATGCTGTAAACTTTCTGATTGTGTCAGAGGTTTGGATATGGAGCTCGGTTTTCCAATGATTTAGGCAAGACTCTGTGTGGTTGCGGAGGCTGTGGGAGCGCTAGCAGCAAATCCATGGACACTCGGTAACTCTGGGGGGCTCTCTTTTGCTTCTCTTTTTCAGACTGTAAGAAGAGCCCAGCAATTTCTGCTGATGGTGAATCTGCCTGCAGACAGGTTTCATGCAATAGTACACCTGTCTTATTACATGACAAAGGAATCTTGAATCGTATCTAGAGAGGGTTTCTCCAGTACTTTGCCAAGCTTCCTTCTATGACTGGTGCTGATTTTCCTTCAGGTCGTTTTCATCCTCTTCCTTCTCCTGTTCCACCTGTTACCCATTTCCTAGAAACTTGCAAGAAGGGCTTTATTATGTTTTGCAGGATACAGAGGAAGACACGAAGTATATACAGTGAGTCCTGGAGGGAACTTCCAGAGCAATATAGAAAGTCAAATCTCATCCACAAGAGGAAACAACAGTAGTGTTCCTGGTGGGTCATTGTAGTAGAGTTTAGAGAATGGACAGGTTTTAGAAATCAATGACATAGGGAATATACAACATTCATACTTTGACAAAGTTATCCATTTGGCAAGTAGAGTGCACGGGAAAGGAGTTACACAAGCTACGTGTCAATAATTATCAGACAATTTATCATAAGCAGTCATGAGTTGAATATTATGAAATAATGGCCTGTGCAATTCATGGAGAGATCTGGGTTCTGAAAAGGATGGTCAAACCATTAATCATGTGTCAAATGAAGCTCCTTTACTAAAGTTACATTTCTTTATTTCAGGGTTCCAAAGGAAATGCTGGTATCCAGGGCAAGCAGGTAATTCTAAATTTTCTTCATCATTACAAATCATTTAATACTAACAATTCAAATTATGTAAAATAATTGAAATTGGAGAACACACTCTGTGAATCCTGTGTGAATATTGAACTAAGCAATCAAGAAATAAACTTTATAATAATTATTATAACCATTTCTTCACATTAATTGTGAGAATTCCAATTGGATCATTCCTTAAAATGTTTGTACTTAACGTTATCAGATTGACTATGTAATAGTGATCAAGAATGGAGCCATTTTGCTATGCCTCTGAATGCAATTGAAATTAAAATATAGATATTTTATGGAATTTTATTCATGTTAAATTATGGAATGAAATTGTTTACTGTCATGAGCACTGAAATACTGTGGGTGCTATCCATGAAATTCAACTCATACAGCAAATAGACCAACAATATGGAAGTAAATGCCAGAGTTGCGTTACAATGCGTCAAATAGTTTGTTTATTATCATCGAATTGCATAAATAGAACCCAACAAACCAGCATTCTCCTGTCCTCTTGTGAAAAGCATGCAGACACATGACCAGACATAACACATATGCAGACAAACAATACATATGCAGGACAAATATACATATCTGAAATTAAATAAATATTGTTTAATGATTATTATAGTCTCTGATGAGAAGTTCCTTTGGTCGTTCAGCATTCCTACTGCTCATGGGATGAAGCCGTTTCTCAGCCTGGTGATGCTGGCTCATATCTCTTTCCCGACAGGAGCAACTGAAAGATGCTGAGTGCAGGGTGGTAGGGGTCCTCAAAGATATTGCGTGCCCTCTTCAGTCATCAATTCCAGTAGATCACGTCAATGGTGAGGGAGGGAGACTATAGTGATTCTCTCTGTCACTCTTCTGGTCCTGAGTGTTGACCTTGTAGCATAGATAAAAGCTCAGACAGTCTGTGAGTCTGTGAAACGTTCTGTGGAGCCTGTGTCACTCAGGCACTTGGTCCAATGTTCGTTTACCTTCACCGGCTCCTGGTCGAGGACCAGTGATGCCAGGTTGCTGGAGACACCATGTTCTTCCCTCGAGTAGCCCCCTCCATTCTGAGTCGGCCAGTGCAGGTAAGATGGTGCCGACCTCATGGCACAGCAAGGTGGCCACTCTCCTTCCTCCCCTGACGATAATGATGGCTCTGAATTCAAAATCAGACCACTGGAAGATGGCCGTCTGGCCTTTTCGCTACGTTTCCTTAGGCAGAGGGTTGCACAGCAGGCGATCTCGGGTGAGTCCAGCACAGACAACTTGGAGCTGGAATCGGATCCAGGAATGGTACAGGCATGGACTTTCCCGAACCTCCCTTCATGCAGCAGACCCTTGCCCAATGTCCCTTCTTCCCACAGCTGGAGCACGCCAAGTCTTTGGTCAGGCAGCAGGCACGGGGGTGCTGACCCTTGCTGTAGAAAAAGCATTCCCGAGCTCGGGAAGCAGCAGCCGTTAGAGTTGGGGCTGCCGTAGCGGGAGCAGCTGGCCCTCGGAGGTGCTCACCCAAGAGTGCAAGTTTGCTGGCCTCAAGGTCGTCATTCTCGAGACTGGCCTGTTCCAGATATTTGGCCAGCTCAACGTGGCTAGTGAGGTCCTTCTTCCTGTCTTGAGCAGTCGCTGTCTCACATACCTCGAGCGGACCCCTGTGACTAGGGTGTCCCGGATCTTTTCATCTTCCCAGACGCAGCCCGAAGTGGCCTCATACCTGCACTTCTTAGCCAGTGTCTGCAGATCCAGCAGGTAGTCATCAATTAACTTGCCGGGGCGTTGACGGTGTAGGGCGAGCCAGTGCCTCGCTAGGACCTCATTCAGGGCCTTCATGTAGCAGGCCTTCAGTATCGTATGTCAGCCAGTCTCGGACAACTGTATATCCCTTCATCCCTACCCTGGAGATGAGTGCTGTCCTCCGGAGCTTGTCTGTGTGGAAGACATTCCTGATCGCGTTCAGGTAAGCCTGGAAGCAGTCTAGCCAATATGAAAACTCCTCAACCTTGTTGGGGGACTGGGGGTCTATGAACAGTAGACTGGAAAATCTCAAAGAAAAATAGTGGAAACATTCAACAGGTCTGGCACCAGCTGTGAGTAACGAAACTGAGAGAACATTTTAGGTGGAAGATTCTTGCCAGTATTTAAGTAAAACCCAGACTTAAGATGCCATCTGGCAACACCTGCAATTATGTTAAAGAATACAATTTTATGCAAACTTCGACCTGGAGTACAGCTGGTCATTGTAGTTATTTAAGTGAATAGTGATTTTCTGTTTGGGTGCAAGGGAGGGTGTGTTGTTTGGGTTCGTGTGGGACCCACAAGTTAAGAACCAGAACAAAGTGGAGGTACAAAGCACACATGTATTTCAGGGATGGAAATGAAACAACAGGGTCGATTGGTTAAGCAAACTTCTACAAACACACACTCAATACACAGGGGGTAAATATACACTTTTGGATGACGAGGGGAAACCAACAGAAACGGGAAGTAACAAGAGCATACACATTCAACAATCAGATCAGGGTGATATTACGTGCCACCAACCCTTGACCGGTGCGGACACGGCTCTTGCTACCTAGCCTCAAGACTCACCCCAACCCAGTGTGAAAGATGCTACTTACATGCCATGAGGAGTCCAAAGAGTCAGAATAAAGGGGCACATGGTCCTTTATAGTTCTGGAGGCAAAGCTGGGGGCCATTCGTAAGGGTCAGTGTGGGCCAATCGTGGCTAATGGCTCGAAGCCAAGTGCAGGGGCTCAGCAAGGGTGAACTGACGTGATTCACCTGGGCCAATTGGGTGAAGGTCAGGGCTGAGTCTGGGCAGGCTGCCTGGACTGCAGCACCTAGTGATTTAGGTGGGCCAATCGTTAGGGTCACCTTGATGGCTTGTGGTGAATCTTTGACATTGATTGGCAGGTAGTGTGTCCTTCGAACAGGAAAGGAGCAGCACCACCCAGTGGTGAATGCTGCCTCTCCATTACGGGTGGGGGGGGGGGGCTTGTTACTTTAATTTCGATTGACTTTTGAAATGGATTGAAAAGCAATTTAAGCAGTATGGATGGAAAAAAAAACAAAGTGACAGAAATAAGTAGTTGTAAAAGGTTATTTTTAGATTTTAAAGAATAGTGTAGTGGAGTTACCTGGGATCAATACTAGGACAGTTTTCCTTAAAACAGATTAATGATTTGTCTAATACTCAGATGGGCGCAGCTGGTCACATTGTCCAGGGAGGGGAATGTGGCCTTGAGTCTATATTCATCGGCTATGTGATCCATCTCCCTCTGGAAAACAGAGACTCTGTTGGTAACTCTGAAAGGAGCATGGAGGAAGTGGTAGAGCCAGCCATATTCCTCAAAGCCAGTGTAAGGGCTGTCCTCCAGCCGGATTGGTAGCTGGTGATAAGCTGACTTGAGGTTGATGGTTGAGAAAACCTGGAACTGGGTGATCTTGTTGACTGTGTGGGCGATGCAGGGAAATGGGTAGGCGTCTAGCAGGGTGAAGCGGTTTATGGTCTGACTATAGTCAATGATCGTGCGTGGTATCTCTCCACTCTTTATTATCACTACTTGGGCTCTCCATGGGCTGGTGCTGGGTTCTATGACCCCTTCCACTAGGAGCCATTTGACCTCCGCTTTAATGAAGGCTCTGTCCCTGGGGCTGTACTGTCTGCTCCTAGTGGCTACAGGCCGGGGTTGAGGTTTTCGAACAGGGGCAGTGGTAGGACCTGGAGGGTAGGGAGGTCACAGGCCGTGTTCAGGGGGCGTTGATCGGTTGGTGTTGCAGACCATGAGGGGCAGATGGGGGCCATTGAACTGCATGCAGACGCTCTGGAGCTGGCACTGGAAGTCCAGTCTCAGTATGACTGGTGTGCAGAGGTGCAGCATTATCAGGAACTTAAAGTTCCTGTACTCCATGCCCTGCACAGTCAGCGTCACACTGCAATAGCTACTGATCTCACCTGAGTGGCATTGAGAGACCAAGGAATCTTTACATTTCGTCGGGGTCACCATGAGGGAGTATTGCTGTTCAGTACCCAGGTGTATGAAGCTCTCAGTGCTTACCTGGTGTCAAATAAATAGGTCATAGGGTGGCTGTTTACCTTGATGCTCATCATGGCTTTGGCCAGTCGGTGCAGACTGTTTTGATCGAGGATGATGGATGCGAGTGTGTGGTCCCTGTCTGACCGTTACTGTGTTGGTTTGGGGGCGCTTACCAAGATGGCCGCTCCCATAGTGCACACATGGTGCTGTCCCGTGGAGCCGGAAGTGGAGCTGGAAGTAGTGCTGCTCCGGCTTGTTCATCCTAGGGCACCGCCGATCCAACCCTAGCCAGCAGAAGTGATACCTGAGGTGGAGTCGGAAGTGGGGCGGTCCAAGACGGTGACATTTGTCGGCTGCACGCGGCACTGCTAGGGAAAGGTTGGGACCTATACACTTTTGCGTAGTGTCCTTTCTCCTGCAAGTGAAGCATGTGGCACTTTGGACTGGGCAGCACTTCCAGGAGTGCTTCCCATGCCCACAGAAGTAGTGCCTCTGGTGTTTGATGGTGGCAGTAGTGACCTGGGACTCCATGACCCAAGATGGCGGAGGCTGTGTTACCTGAAGAGAATGCTTTGGCACTTCATTGCACTGCCTCCAGTGATTTAGCCAAGTCCACTACTTCCTGTAGGCTCTGATTTCCCTTTACTAGGAGCTTCTGTCTGATGTAGCTAGAGCTGAACCTGGCCACGCATGCGTCCCGTATTAGGCCTTTGAGGTGGGCAGCCTCAGTGACTTCTCGGCAGTCACAGGCTCATCCCAGCTGCCATAGTGCCTGCATATATTCGTCAATCGACTCACCTGGCGCTTGTTTTTGGCAGCCCAGAGGAACTGTGTATATATATATATATATATATATACCCCGACGTTCGTCGGGGCCCGGTATTGCTTCTGCAGGAACTCCTTCACTTCAGAGTAAGTAGCAAAGTCTCTTATCGCTTGGAAAACCCGGTGACCAACTTGAGCAAAAAGCACTTCCTGCTTGTCTTCTTTGCTCTGCACGTCTTTGCGCCTCATGAATGCATTGAGGCAGTGCACCCACTGGTCTAATTTAGTTGAGGCCTCAGGATCCTTTCCTTTTTTTAATCTATCCACCCATACTACCTTGTCCATGGTCTAAAATTAAGGGGATTAAATTGTACTACCAACCAACCACAATCAGACAGAAAATCGTGATTAATAGGCTTTAATCACCTTAAAGTGACAGCACAGCTAGCATCTTGCTGGCCTGGTTCCAAGGCAGGTACTGAGGGAGGGGTTTGGGCATAACAGTCTTTATGGAGATATCTAGGAGGGAGGAGTCACGGGTTGAGCTCATACAGCACATATATACATCTATACAACATAGTGGTAGCACCACATGGAAACTCTTTGAACTCTGCTTGCAGCATCAATTGTTGTATTGGGAAGAATATCAGGTTCAGTGGGATCACAGAGAGACGAGTCTGGACACAAGTGCTACAATCACATGTAACTTTAATTAACACATAGGAGAAAAACAGGAGAACTTTAAATGGTACGATTACTATTTCAGTTAAGCAACAATATACTCATTCACCTCAGATCTAGGTTGGACTCCAACAATAGTTAACATATGCTCAACACCCTCACACAAATAGGGTCTCTTACACACATCCGGTTCCCTGTACCAATGGGGGTGCAATTCTCTGCAAGTATTGATCTATCGCAATACTACAGCTCCACATAAGTGTAGTGCACACCTTACGCGCGACACTTCTAGCAACTTGGCATGGAGCGATGTCCAGAGCTTGGACCATGAGGCAGAGAGAAAGAATGTGCTCTGTGTTGGTATTATATACAGTGCTAATCTGTGCTTCTAGCCAATAATTACCCTAGATAATTTAAGTTAGCCAAAGGCAAGGTGTGAACTAATAGGTGGCCAGAGTCCAACCTTGATTGCCAGGTGATATGACATCCAAATAAGTTTCAGACAGGGAGGGCACATGACCACCCACAATACACATATTCCAGACAAGCAGGGAGGTCATGTTTCCTCCACACACAATATTCCGCCCCTCGTAAGTCACATTACTCTGCAATCACTATGAAGACAATCAATATGCATGTTATAACTATAAAAAAAGTAAAGAAAAAATGAACAAAAAGATGAGTTTTAAAAAAATGATACCAATCAAGCAGATCAATATATATACACAAGTGCCTTCCATATGCTGGGCAAGACACATCATCAAATTCATTGACAACGCCTCACCAGTTCCTCCCCGACCAAATAGAGTTGCTGTGTTTCTAATGGAGCAGGGTGCTGGGGGAGCTGCTTCCCTGTGTCAGAGGGGAGGGTAGAGAAAGAAATTTGTCTGGTCACTGATTCATGTACCTGGTTTCTCCAACTTGGCTGGCAAATGTGAGCACCCTTACCACCAACATCTGCGAGCAGACAGTGCAAGGTCATCCATTAGGTGTCAGAGCCCTCTCTTGGCTTGCGCATCCCTAAGCACAGAGCCCAGGTGGCCGACTCCATACTATCTCATGGTGAGACAGGGGGCAGGCTGGCAGACATAAATCCAGAATGTACCCAGCGATACCCATTTTCCTGGGCTGTCTTCTTGGTAAGAGTTCTTTGCTTAATAAGTGACATGTTTCTTGCTGGTTGCTGGATGGTGTGATGACTGGAATCAGTAATGGGATCGCAGCAGTTTGTTTGGAAGAGTGCTTCATAGACCCTCACAATGAAAAGAGGAACAGCTTGAAGGGTAGGTAGTCTTCTCCTATGGGGGAGGGGGTTATTGGGACAGCTCAAAAGATAGATTAGGCAGGGGCCACCTCCAGTGGGAGAGGACCAGAGGAGAAACTG